>NC_088781.1:24578998-24882570 GCF_958450345.1 Calliphora vicina
AGCCAATGTTTAATTTACTAATATTATATAAAAAACGTTTAATTATTAATAAGAATTTTTCAGAATTTTACTTACCCAGCCACAAACATATTAACCTGATAGGGAGTGCGTGATCTTAAATAATCCGCAAGATTTTTACGAGTAAAATGAGCGGCACACTTGGGACTCAAATCGTAACCATTACGCATTTTATACAAAGCAATATTTTTCGAAATAAACTCTGTAAATTGTATCGTATCGCCGGATTCACCAATTGTTGCTATCATCAAATTGTCCGCAATTTTGTGTATTTTATTTTCATCTAAAAGGTTAAACAATAGAAAAATTCAAATTTAATAGTTTCCTTGCTAATTTTTTTGTAAAGTCATTATTGTTGTGGGCCCATGGAGGTAACAACTTACCCTCTTTCATTACAATAATTGATCGTGCCTGTGTTGTATCGGCAGATACCATAACAAAATCAGGACCGCGTATACCCAAAATAGTTTCCATTTTATTAAATTATATTTATTTTGTATTAAGAATCGCAAATATGAAGTTTGCAAAAAAATTTTTATTAGTTTTGCTAGCCGGGAATGACAATTCTGTTTAATGTTGTTTATGAAGTTGGCTGCAGTTGAGAGTGCTCGTGTAGGTAAAACGGTTTCGACGATTTTACACTGCGTTGATTTAAGGTATAAAGTTAAAGTTCGACTTTTTTCATTAAACATCGTTTATATCGAAAACGAATTTCAGAAAATTTTGAACTATCAAAATACGTTATCCCAAAATAAAGTCGATTATTAAAAAATTTAATTTTTTAATTTTTGTTGTAAACATTTAATAAAATGTGTTTTTCTCATCAACAAATACAGCAATCATATGATTTTTACATTAAAATATAATAAAAAATCGAAAAGTGGAATGTTCTATCGTTCGAAAAATCAACTTTTAAAAAATTTAAAACAGTGGGAAGGTGGGAAAATTTGATTTTTTGTTTCAACTATAGAACCATAGTAATTATATTCATATGTATTTAACAAATTCATTCAAAGTCTTATCTAGATGATGTATGATTTTGAGAAAATAAAATATTCAGGTTTTTTCCTATTTTCACCATAATCTCATATTGTAGATTGTGTAATTTCACAATAAAATTAAAAAAGTGTCGTAGTAATAATGAATTATGTTTCGGAATCTTATTTTAATCATTAAGAGTTTTATCGTCTGGAGAAGGCGAATAGGAAATTTCAGTTATAGGAAGAAGGACATATGTGTTCGTGCTAACTATAGAAGGAGTTTATGGTATTTATGAATATGAACATGAAAAGTATAGAAGCTGTTTTATATTTTTACTCTGGGGTGTATCGAAAACCGGCTTCGCAAGAAATATATTTTCAGCATGACGAAATTTTCTAATGTACCTTATATAGATTGAAAATTTAGTTTTGTTCTATATTAATCTGAACCATATTACATATCAGATGAAAAATATTTTGAAGCTCTATTCGATGATACCCATATTGTCCAGATAATTAAATAATTATAAGAGGTATATACTATTTTATATCTATATATGTATATAAAAATGAAATGGTCCATGTATGTAATGTCATCACGTAAGAACGGCTGAAGCGATTTGGCTGATTTTTTTTTTATTCGATTCGAAATTTTCAGGAGATGGTTTGTAAAGAAAAAAATTAAAAAAATACGGCTAAAACCGGCTTTTTTGAGTCCAGTCAACTGTAATAAAAAAGCCCCTAAAGTATGCAGTACAAAATTTCGATATTTTATTTGCAAATAAATAAGAACAGGCAGGGTTGGAGAAACTTGACGAACAAACATTAAAGGGGGTCATACGACATGTATTGCATATGTTTTGTGCCATGTATTGGGACATTTTCCATATGTAAACATATACATACCGTGTGATCCATATGAAACTTTGTGTACATAAAATACTCGTGACATTTTTGGCAAGATAACTGCAACAAATCTTATGTGAGTGCAAAACAAAAAATAGTAAAGAAAAATCATAACAAAATAAATTTCATAGCATTAAATATATTTATTGTGATTTAAAAATGTTTTAAATAAATATATTGTTAAAAACAACAAACATATAAACTAATAGAGGTTATGTCACATGCAATTACATATGTACGTTTGAACGTGGAAATTATGAATCGTATGTATAACGTGAATTTTGACATACACATGTAATTCCATATGTATCGAATACATGTCCCAATACACAAGCAATACATGTCGTCTGACCCCCTATTAGTAAATGCTACCGGGCGAAGCCGGGGCGGTCAACTAGTAATTAATATAAATTTCAATTACTCCTAAACTAAGAAAGAGCTATCAAGACAAGCTGTTGTCATGATTCGGATTTATGCCATCAATTTAAACAAATTTTAACAAATAATAGGTACAAAATTGTTTAAGAATAACAAATTTTTATTTTAAGGGTTCTATACAAAATCAAAATGGAAAAACAACCCATATATTTTGTGTTCAAATTGTTCATTTAAAAATAATTATGTAAAAAAATTAAAACTATAATGATTTTTTTTCATCACAAACTTATTCAATATGTTCCATGGTACATACTTAAAAATCCCCTTATACTGCAAATTCTCCCTTAATTCCCGAAAATACAACCCTACAACTGACACGTCAACCTTTATCAATAATGATGATAATGCCGTACTTTTGTTATCCACATAACAAGAAACAACAAAAAACGTCAATGATTTTTTTGTATTTCACCGTTTTCCTCCTTCGTCTTTTTGCAGTGACAGCAAACTGTATTTGAGTGCGTGTCATTATTTTTTCCTAACGATTTTCTCTGCTTTCCTCAAGAAAATCGTGGAAAATACACCAGTTTTGTGTAAAAATAATTAAATTTTAAATAAAACACAACATAATAGTGAATAAAACATGTCGGGTGAAGTGGTTGAACAAGTAGTGGAAGCTGTGAAAGAAGCAACCGAATCGGCTGTCGAAAATGCAACTGAAACCATAACAAATGCAAAAGTACCCTCAACTCCTGAAGGTATTGCTGTGGCCTATGGAAGTCTGGTCATTATGGCTATGTTACCAATTGTTTTTGGTTCCATACGCTCCGTCAAATTGCACAAAGCAAAAAAGGTGGGTTAATTTTATAATTCATGCTGACAAATGATGGATGGTTTTGGTGGTAGATAAATTGTAGTCGTATGGATTGACTGGTTGTGTATGGGTGTATTTTGTTGTTGGATATGAAGGGGGTGATTGCTATTGTAGCTAGTAGCAAGTACAAGCGCAATTGTTTAAACAAGTATAAATAGCGCTTTCGGAACTTTATTTTTGTTTAAACAACTCACGTTTAAAACCACATCAGCGTTTTGAGTATAATTAGATTGGAATTGATCAAGTAAATTTTGATTATGTATTGCAGCATTATACATGTTTTTTTATATTGCTAATTTCAAAGGTTGTTGTTGGTTTTGATAATGAAATATTAGAAATTCAATATTATTCTTGTATTGATGGGGGATTAGCAAGACATCATATATTAATTGTTTCACAGTTTAATCTAATTCTTTTATGAAATTGCTACTTTCTTTTATTATATATGAGTTTTGTAAAAACCACATTATAGGTATATGTATGTGGTTATGTATGGGTTTAAAAATGTATTTCTGTTTTACTGGTTAATTTGTATGTGTATCAATATAAGTTTGTCATTCCGTTTGTAATTCCCACAATTTATACATTTGACCCTATAGTCCATCTTAGGTTCCTATTTAAAACCGAGAAAATCACCCCACAAATGGCTAAGATATTAGGAAAATATCTCAACTACTTCGATTTTGTCACCACAATTTCTTCCCCAATTATTTTACCGAAGATATACTTTAAACCTGATTTTGAATGCAGTATAAAATACATTAAACACAAATTTTTTGAGTTTATCCATATTTTATAAATTATAAAAAATGACCTTAAGCTCAAATAGGTACATAGTTATAATTTTATAGTGTAATAAAAAGTTAAAAGTATTTATTAAATTTGTTAAAAGATAATTTGAATTTCTATAAAACATTTAATATGTATTTCTAAAGATTTCTTTATTGATAACTCACTTTTTATATTTCTTTATAGATAAGCGGCGAAAAAGCTGATACTATGACAACTAAAGATGCTATGTTCTTCCCCCTCATCGCATCCGCAGCTCTTTTCAGTCTCTATATTATCTTCAAAATTTCCTCCAAAGATCACATTAACCTGTTATTGACCGGTTATTTCTTTGTTTTGGGAGTCATTGCCTTGGCCCATCTATTAAGTCCTATCGCCAATTCATTAATGCCCGCCGCTGTTCCAAAAATACCATTCCATATACATTTCACTCGCGGAGAAGGTAAAAATAAGGAAGACATAATTAACTATAAATTCAGCACCCACGATATTGTGTGCTTAGTTATATCGGCCGCCATTGGTGTGTGGTATTTGTTGAAGAAACACTGGATTGCTAATAACATGTTTGGACTGGCTTTTGCCGTGAATGGTGTGGAAATGTTGCATTTGAATAATATTGTAACTGGTTGCATTTTGTTGAGTGGTCTCTTTTTCTATGATATTTTCTGGGTATTTGGAACAAATGTCATGGTTACGGTTGCCAAGAGTTTTGAAGCCCCCATTAAACTAGTTTTCCCACAAGATTTGCTTACCAACGGCTTAAATGCTTCCAATTTCGCCATGTTGGGTTTGGGAGATATTGTTATTCCTGGTATTTTCATCGCTTTGTTATTACGTTTTGATCACAGCACCAAACGCAAGAGCCGCATTTATTTCTATTCCACCTTAGTGGCTTATTTCATGGGTTTAATGGCTACCATTTTCGTTATGCATGTATTTAAACATGCCCAGCCAGCTTTGTTGTATTTGGTGCCAGCTTGTATGGGTACTCCTTTGTTGGTGGCTCTTGTCCGCGGTGAATTGAAAACATTATTTGCGTAAGTATTATAAATAAGTAAATGTTTATAAAATATGATAATATTGTATATATTTCAACATTCCAGCTATGAAGATCATCCCGAGGAAAAACCTGAAAAGAAGGAGGTCAAGGAAAGCAGCAGCAGCAGTAAAAAGAAGGAATCGAAAAAAGCCAAATGATTATCAGGTGTTGACAATCCTGGCACAACAACAACTTCTGATAATACAACCAGTAACACTACCCCACAACATTCTGCGACAGTTGTTAAACGTTATCCCAAACAATTTACAAATCGTCCAAATTCATACATTTAAATGCATGGATTCCTTTCTTCACCCCATAATTTTCCATAAATGTTGTATCTCTTTCTAACAAATTATTTTGTTTTTTTTTTACAATTTCCTTTTGTATTCGCTCAACTGTTTTGTTTTATCTCTTTTTATACTACTACTAATTTCTACTTTTTTATATATATTTTTAGAAATTATGATAAAAGTAGTTTAATGCTTAAAATTTCATAAACTTTAATCAAAATGAAAACACAAAATGATAAACTATTGATAAACAACTATTACAAATATGTAAATAATTAGAAATCTGCCTTTCTTCCACAAAAAAAAAAACTTTATTATTTATAAACCTATACGATGAACTGCTTTATTTTAGCAGTTTTATATTTTTATTTTTTTTTCCTTCTTTGCTATAATAAATAACAGTTTCTTTAATTAGACTAGACATGAAATTTTTAAACAAAAAAAGAAAAATGGTTATTTAACAAAAAATATATTGTAAAATCGGAATAAATAAATTAAAATTTATATGTAAAAGGAGTTTTAGTTGATTTTATTATGGTTGACGTGGAAATGATAATAATGTTTTGAGGTCGATTTGGGGAAGTCAATCTCCGTATGTTGGTTGAATCGTACAAGTGCATATGTTGCATATTAGATATACTTTCAAGAATATTGGTATTGAAAACCAACTACGACAGTCCATTAAATGACTTAGACATAAAGAAAAAAGTAAGAGGGATATATTCGACTGTGCCGAATCTTATATACATACCCTTCACCAAATTATACTGAAGATGAAGACTGAAAACCATTTATGTTGAAAAAATTTGTGAGTGAATTTCAACATACAGGCGTACATGGCTATATTGACAAACTTATAACATATCTACTATACTACCCAATATCGAGAACGTTTGAATATTAGCATTGAAAAACTACTGAACCAACTTCGAGAACGTTTTGATCATGTACTTTTTTGCTACAACAAGTTTTCAGACGTTCATTATTGACGCCACTTCCAAAATATTGATTTCATTTTATCTGGACAACTTTTGAAATTTTTGTTCAATTATTTTTAAAAATCTAAGATTTAATCCAAAAAAATACATACATTGAGAGATAAGTAAATTAGTAACACATTTTTATATTCTCCACCATGAGTGGTGGTAAGGAACATTCGGTTTGTAATTTCTAGATTTTTTTGTGACCCCATTCTGGATTGTTATAGATAGCGGTGTCGATTTATTCAAATGAACTTTCCGAAGACCCCAATATCCGCTATAGTCCCACGACTCCATTTTTGATTTATATCTGGATTACTGAGTCACTAACATAGACAATATGGATATCTAATGATACAAATTTCAAAGATCTTTCTAAAGACGTATATAACGCCATAGAAATTCGGACCGACAATGGGTTAAAATCGGAAAAAATATTTTTTAATCCAATTGTTTTACAAAAAAATTAGTTTTCACGAAATTTTTTTATTTCATGAATTTTTTTTTTTCACATATTTTTTCATGAATTTTTTTTTAAATAAATATTGTTATCACATATTTTTATTTTTACCAAAATGTGTTTTCAACAGAACGATTCGAAAGGAAATCGTCTCGAATTACAGTGTATTTAGAATACAAGTTCGAACATTTTCGTTTTCGGATTAGTTTAAAACATTGTTATAATATTTCTATGATATCTACATTTAAGAAAACCTGTACCATATATATTTATTTTCCGATCATTTTTTATTTGTAATAATTTGCAAAATAAATGAAATACATACATATGTATAAAAGAGAAGAAACGTAAAGATATCTTAATACAAATCTTAAAACTATTTTTTTAATAAGCTTCTAATTGTTCCAAAGGCAACCATTTGGAACTTTCTAAAGCATCATATAAATTACGATCGGAATCGAGAGCCTCCCGATTCAACTTTTCGACATCTAATGTATATTTATGTTCGACCAAAGCATATTCATCTTCTTCTGCGGCAGCACCACCATTCGAAGAAACAGCCGCAGCAGCAGTTTGCTGTTCATATTGTGCACTACGTTGAGCACTCCAGGCCTCAGCATGTTGAGCTAATGTTTGGGGATTTGAATGAGATTGGGCCATACTTTGTTGATAGTATGCGCTAGTGGGATCTGTGGCTGCAGTTCCGGTGGGATCGTAATAATTTTGCCAGGCATTATATCCCTGCCAATAAGTGCTGGTTGGATCATAATATTGTGTATAGTCTGCACTAGATGCAGCTGTAGTGGCGCCCACATTTGTTGAAGAACCATATCCGTAATTGCTAGTGGTACCCAAAGCAACTCCCAGTTCATTTTTCGGCTTTGGCACAGCATTGCAAATTTTAATGGGTTTCGAGCCCAAGCCTGTATAACCATTCATATCATACAAAGCAGACTTTTGTTCATCTTCAATGCCGAAACGTACAAACCCATAACCTTTGGAAAACCCGGAACCATCCAATATAACCTTGGCCGTTTTAATTGATGTGTATTTTGAGGAAAAGGCTTTATACAATTGATAATCGTCCACATCGGAACTAAGATCTCCCACCCAAACACTGAATTCTCGTTCATTACCCGGTAATTTATAAGAGTTACTGGCGCTGTTCAAACGGAATCTAACAATGGGATTTGTCCCTGGTATGGGTTTACCATTCAATTTGTGCATGGCATCCATAGCTCTGTCATCGGTGGCAAAGTTGACAAAACAATATCCAGCTGGTTCACCAGTATATTTGTTACGCATCAAACGTACTGTTGTGGGATCTTCGCCCATTTTACGGAATGCAGCTATGATAAAGTTTTCCGTCATGTACTGCTCCAGCTAAAAATGTTTTATAGATATTTAATTTGAATTTTTATAATTTATTAATACTTACACTTCCCATCCACAACTGGCAATGAACAGATGACATTTTTACAGAAATCTATTATAGTTTTATTATTTTAATTATAAATATTATTTTAATTTTTAAGAAATTGTAGAATTTTCCGCTCTCAAAAAAAATCTTCACGCTTCTTGAATGTTTTAATAAATGTAAACATTATCAGGGCTGCCAAGGTTACAAACTATTACTAAGTGTGGTAATGCGGTGTTAGGTGGCCATACTTTTCATTTAGTGTAGAAAAAAATGTATTGCAAATAATAAAAAAGGATAGAAAAGATGACTTAACATTATTTATTAATATAAAATAAATACACAATTAAAAGAAATCTAAAAAGAAATTTATTTTGAGCAAATAAATACTTTAATTTTAGACAATCTAGAAAAAATCACGAAAAGGCTTCATGATTTTAAAATAACCTTTATTAAAATTGTTGGTACGTAATCTAAACTAATATTTGCCTTTCCTGCTATTATTTTCACTTAAACACGGCATTATCATAACTAACATTTGACATTTGGCTTTTGACAACAACAACTGTTTCTCTTTTTTCACCACCACCATTTCTTCAGTTGATTTTCTTATTTTCATGGAGATTCATTGAATTTATTTATAAAGGCTGAGAAGAAAAGTTCTAACGAAAAACTAAACTATTTATAAAACGGAAACTGTTAATTAAAAAACGCACATTAGAAGCTGCCGTAAAGTGTAATAAAATAATTAACACAATTCTGAAGATATTTTAGAGGAGTTGCAGTGAAACGAAAATTCTAAAAGACACACTCGCAAAAAGATGACAATGAAAAAACAATTACGTCTGCTAGCTAAACCTTATTATTGGGTTAATATCATAATGGCCCTGTCCTATTTAATAGCCAAAAAGACTATACCCATTTGCTCGAGAATATTCAAGCATAGGGGTGAAGACGAAATGTGCGACCTGGACAGTCGAGAAACAGAGATTTTGTTCTTTTTGCTAATTGTGATAATGATAAGAAGCCGCAAAACGGGTAGCGTTACTATGATCAACTATTTATCCTCATCATTCTTGTACACAAAAGTAGCTAATGCGATTTTATGGGCATATAGTGATTTTCGTTATGGTTTGGGCTTTTTGCTGCTGTGTGTGTTGGTGGGTATGCTGCTGCCGGAGCCCACATATAAGGGCCCAGAACATATAACCTACTTTCGTACGGCACAATCTTTTGAAGACGAATTGGCCCGTGACAAACGCATTAATTGGTTGATTTGCTTTTATACGGTATGGAATCCTAGCTGTGTGAATTTTGCTCCCATATTTGCTGAATTATCGGCTGAATACAATTTGGATAATTTGAAATTTGGAAAAATTGATGTAGGCCGTTTTCCCGATATGGCTCAAAAGTATCGCATCTCGGATAGCAGTTTCTCACGTCAGCTACCAACTGTTATACTTTTTCAAAATGGTAAAGAGGGTGAACGTCGCCCCATGGCTGATGCTAAAGGCAAACTGCAGAAATTCTTCTTTTCGTCGGACAATGTTAGAGCCGCGTTTGGTCTTAACAATTTGTACAAGCAATGTGTAGAGAATCCAATACCTGTCAAGGCAGCCAAACAAACGGCTGCTATTAAAAAGGCCCAATAAATGAAGAAGGACACAGCATATACATCAATCACAGGAAAACACGTCATAAATTCAATATCGTCATTATGTGTGATTTGGTTTTTATTAGAGACACTTGAACAATGAATGATAAGAAAGGTTCTTAACTGATTTTTGGCAACAAGAACGATGGAGAGATACCGCCTATAACGCAATACATTTATTAGTTAGTATATGTATGTTAAATATTTAACTCAATTGTATAAAATATGTCTTCATTAATTATAGTTACTCTTATGATGCAACGTGTTTAAAAAAAATGCAATTAAGTTTTAATTTTCTGTGCTATTCGATTTTATTTTGTTGGTAGCTTTTCTACACCATTTCCATGGAAATATAGAGCAAACAAGTGAAATAGATATACAAAATATTAAATAAACTCAAAATGTAAATTTATACAAACTGGCTAATTCGAAATAAAAAAATCTATTTGAAAACAAATGTTAAACTTTTTTGGAAATGGTGCAGCAAACGCTACCTATTAAATTTTTTTTGTTACTATAATTTATAATTTATTTATAAAAACAATGCTTCGTTTTAATCACGTTTTAGAAATTTATCTTTATCATTATTTTGTTTTAGTTTTATTATTATTTGTTTTTTGCATTTATTGTAAAACTAAAAGTATTTACTTGATTAATAATTACATTTTATTTAATCGTAAGATTCATACAATTTTGCCATATTTTGTTGCTTCTTAATTTTTAGTTTATTTAATTTTTTTAGTCAATATAATAAGCAAAATTTAGCAGGCATTTTAGTTACACATTGTTAGATCAATATTTTTAGCTTTTTCAGTTTTAGCGAAAAATAAATAATAAAATTTTAATAAAAAATATGAAAATATATTGTTTTTAATTGCGAAGAAAATAAAGATTAAAGATAAAATGCAAACTGTTTCTTTAATCTAGTACTAAACTGTCGTAGGCGTAAGACGATTACGCTTACCACGATAAGGGTGATTAAGATTTGAGATCAATAAATAGTAAAAAGCCATAATGAATGCTGGATAAGATTATTATTGTTTTTCATAGCTTAACAGTTCATAGTATAATTTTAAATAATATTTATATATATGTATGTTACGCGTTAAGATAAACATGCGATTCTGCAAGTTCTAATAATTTTAATTTAAATTGAGGAAGTGTATAAGAAAATTTTCTCAATTCTCTCGGTAAGGCATTCCAAATTTTAGATAAACATTTCGCTCAGAATGTTTTCAAATCCGTAGTTATTATTCCGATCGATGTTTTTTTAGCTTCATCAGATTCGGTGTGATTTTGTAAATTCAAAAATAGAAATAAACTGTTATTTCTTATGGAATAAACTGTTATTTAAAACATAACCTCATGGCTATAGAAGATGCGTTATTGAGTTTAAGTTTTGAAAAAAGGTAAGATATACAAATTATACATATATCAAAGTGTAGGAAATTTTGTCTTCTTTACAAAAATTAATGAAATTTTTAATAATTAAAAAAATCAACGTTTTTTTACAAAAATAATAAAACAAGCACGAGTACTATATTCTGCTGTGCCGGTCTTACATACCATTCAAAAAAGTATACTTTAATATTAAAAACTATTTTAGCTGGAAAAAAATTTGGTGAAAATAAAATTTATTTTAAAAAAAATTCGGTAAAACAAATTTGTGAAAAAAAATGTGAAAATATACTTTAATATTAAAAACTATTTCCGCTGGAAAAAAAATTTGGTGAAAATAAAATATTTCTTAAAAAAATTCGTTAAAACAAATTTGTGAAAAATAAAAGTTGGCGAAAAATAATTTTCGTGAACAATAGGTGAAAAAATCGAGGTTTTAGCTTATATCTCAGAAATTTGTGGGTCGATTTTTTCGATTTTAAATAGCAACCTAAGTTGGATTATAGCGCATATATTGATGCCCTATCATGCATGCAAGTTATTTGGGGTCTTCGAAAAGTTGATTTAAACAGACAGACGAACATGTCTATATGGACTCCTATATCTGTAACCATCCAGAATATATATACATAATGGTGTCGCAAATGAAAAATTTGGTAATTACAAATGTAATGACGGGTGAAAGGTATAAGAATTTTTTTTACTCAATGTATTTTGTTGTAGTATTAGACATATGATTTGTTTTATTTGACAAAACGGAGTGTCACGTCTCTATGTTTATATTATTTCCTTAGTACATAGTATTTTTTTTCTATTAAAATAATTTTAATGCAAACCTTTTTGAAATTTGAAATTTATTACAAAATATCCAATTTTGTTTGTTGCTTTATTTTCTATAAAATGTTAATTAACATTTAAAGATAAAACAGTATCATAGATAAGGCAGTTCTTCTAACTAACAATCTTACTGACATCTAGTGTTCAGTAGCTATAAATTTCCCTTATAACCAACTGCAGCCAACTTCATACGCAAATGTCATGAAAATTTCCCTCTTTTAACAAAATTTCCCTTTTTACTCGCTGTTTCAACTTCCTTTTCGTGCTTGCGCTCTTTCCTTTTACATCAATATGGCTGATCAGGTAAGACGCGAAGAAAATTCTACGTTTTTTTCAATAAAAACCACAAAATTGTGCACTAAATGTGAAAATTCTTTAAAAATGTGAAAATTAAAAACAAAAGCTAACGATGGATGTAAGATTTATGTGAAAGTTTTATGGAAAAATGTGAAAAATCCAGGAAATAAAGTGACAGTTGTGTTTTCAGGGGCGAGTAACAACACCACGCGGAACAAAAAGAAAATTTATTAAAATAAAAAAAATGTGAAATGGAAATTATTAAACAAGTGTTTTATAAGAAAAATTGGTTTCTATTTTAAATAAAAGTAATATGAGCTAAAGTTGTTTTTAATAATTTAAAAAAATTAAATATTTTTTTAATTTAAATATAACCTTACTTTTTTTTTTGTTGTATTTTCTTATTTGCTGGTATCTGGTTAATTTCTTTCAATTATCATTTAAAGCAAACCGAACGTGCTTTCCGTAAACAATTTACTGTGCCTGTGATACGTCGCAAGCCCAATAATTACAAGAAAAAGCCACGTTTTCATCGCAGTATTGGTCTGGGTTTTAGAACTCCGGCCGAGGTAAGTTTCTGGAACAAAAACTAATTTGTGTTTTGTTTTTTATTTCTATGCACGCCTCTACACCCCCCTTTATCCACAAACAAACAATCAACCAACATTTCCCTATGAACGTTTACACAAATTCATACATTTCTTCAACCCAAATGTTTGCAAATTGTTGTGTATAATTTAACAAAAACCCCAACCAATCCCTACCACTTGAATGACGCATCTTAACCAACATGAACACCACCACCACCTCCCTATCAAATTTGCATTTGTTGTGTTATGTGTGTGTGCCTGCAGCAAAACGAGAGAGCCTTCCAAAAACAATTCGGCATTAACCTAAACAGAAAGGTTAAGCCCGGTACCACCAAGAAGAAGTTGCTTCGCCGTTACCGTGATATCGGTTTGGGTTTCAAGACTCCCCGTGATGTAAGTTTTCTTTATACATATTTTGCTGCATATTGTTTTCTTATTTCCCTTTGTTATTATTTACTAATTTGTATAGAACAGTGTCATGTTTAGTTAGTTCAATAATGAATGATAAATAAATTTATATTTTATGATAAAATAATTGTAATATTATTTTATAGTAAGCTACAAAAATATTTGTTTATAAAACATGTTTGAATTAAATCAGTTTTGATGATTTTTTATATATAATTTTGAAAGACTTATTGTATTGAGCCTTACTTCTAACATTGACATTGATAGGGCCATGTTATCATTATAATTTATAATCACTTACTAGTTTTCTAATTGATTTATGAAACATTCTATTTCAAAATCTAGTTTGACTTAAAACATAATTGAACTTAAGACATGATGTATTTATCATTACTGTTTTGAATGCATTGTATAAAAAACTGTTTTAAGACTTCGACAATGTTTAAAATTTAGTTTTTCTATAATTTATTTTTTTATTTACATTCTCTATATTTATTTTTTAAAGCAATGGCTCAATAGTTCTTCAAATTTATATAATTAAAATTTCTTACAATTTTTCATCCTCAAATTTATTTATTATTCATTCAAATGTAAACTTTTGCTTTAATGTATATAAATAATTTTTTAATTGTTTACTGTTTAAATTATTTACTAATTATTTATTTATTTATAATACTTTTGTTTAATTCCTTAGGCTATTGATGGCAGTTATGTTGACAAGAAGTGTCCCTTCACCGGTAACGTAAGAATTCGTGGCCGCATCTTAACCGGTGCCGTACGTAAAACTAAAATGCAACGTACCATTGTTCTCCGTCGTGATTACTTGCACTTTGTACGTAAATACAGCCGTTTCGAAAAACGTCACAGGAACATGAGTGCTCACTGCTCTCCTGCCTTCAGGTCAGTTTAAACTTCTTTTATAAAAAAAAACAAATTATAAAAAATTTAACTGAAATTAAATTGGAATTAACGGATTTTAAAGACAGCAAGAGTTATATTTTGAGTTGTAGCTTAAACTTGGTTTAGCAAACAGATTTGGTTAAGACAAAAATAAATATAATTCAAAATTTAAACTAAGTTTAATCCACCAATTACAATACAAAGCTACAACTAAAAAACAACCTCTCATTAACAAACCTAATTTTGATTTGTTGGCTCTTTAATAGAAATACTTTTTTCATTAAATGATGATAAAATCATGACGGTCTTCATAAACACAATTGCTGAAAAGACTTGATATTTTTACTTATGTAAATTTACTGACTATGAAAAATTAATTCCATTTAAAAAATTTCTTTTCTAACGTATTTAAACCATATTAACTAAATATATTTTTCATATTTTCCATTTAATTACAGAGATGTTGAAATCGGCGATATTGTTACCATTGGTGAATGCCGTCCCTTGTCCAAGACCGTTCGTTTCAACGTATTGAAGGTCTCCAAGGGTCATGGTATCAAGAAGAGTTTCAAGAAATACTAAATTTTACCATAGATAAATGATGCTTTTCTATTTAGTTTGATGTTCAAACTATGCTCTTTGATTTTTACAGACAAAATAAAAAAAATCGTTAAAAAATCAAAAAAAAAAATTCCCAATATTCTTTTTATTTATTATTTTTTTAGATTTTTAGGTTGTTTCCAGGGGAAATTGTGCTGTTAAGATTTAAAAGGTAATTATTTAAGTTTAATTTTTTTTTATATTTCGAAATTTTTTATTATGATGATAAAATCATGACGGTCTTCATAAACACAATTGCTGAAAAGACTTGATATTTTTACTTATGTAAATTTACTGACAATACTAAACGTATCAATTGTTTCTGGTATAAATTTGAATAGACTTTGTAAAACGCCCACTCATTCTTGATCGAAATGACTTATTCGATGTATAAATTTACAAGAAATATTTTTAAATTATAAATATTCACAAATTTGTTGAATTACAATATGACGAATATTTTTTTTTTTTAAAAATTTTAATTTAACGATTTTTAAATCCAATTGGGTTTATCCAATTTTAACCAGAACTATTGATACAATTTACAAAAAAAACTTAGCCTCTTAAAAACTCTGTATTTAATTTAATACTAATTATTTTTATTTCTGTTTACCATTTTCAGCACTTTTCATTTTTCAATTTGGGGCCTTTACTATTTTTCTAATTTAAAAGGTAATTATAACAACATTTTATGTTTATCTTATATCATATTTAATTATTACTTAAACTGATGATAAAATCATGACGGTCTTCATAAACACAATTGCTGAAAAGACTTGACATTTTAATATAAATCCACTGAAAACTCTTAATCAAAAATTTGTTTTCGTGATTTTATTGATCTTTTCCAATTACTAATGTTATCTTTTATTCTTATTTTACTTGCAGGTTTTTTTTTTTATTGTGTGCTAGAACTACAAAAAACAACATCTTTAATAGGTCTGTTGATGACCAGAGTTCACATTTCAAATTAATTGCATTTAAGGGTTAAATTTTAAAAATATTCAAAAGTTAAATAAAAATATTTTTTATTAAAATTTTCTAATTTTCATTATTTATATTGGGGAATACTTAAAATGTAATGCAGTTATTAGTTATTCTTCTTTGATAAGGGTTATAAAAGACCAAGGATTTTAAAATAATACATTTTAAATTACAACCTGATATTTTTACACTCAAAGAAATAAAATTCAGTATGTAATATGAAAACATGCATTTTTAGAGTTTGATCGAATATTCGTTTTCGGATTAGACCAAAAATAGCGTCGATTGTCTTGGAAAATTTGGCCGAATAACTACCCTGAATCTTTAATAAAAATATCATGACTCAAACTAAAAAAATACGTTATTAATTGAGTCAGACCTACAGAAGCTTTGGTGAGCAATCGGTAATTGTTGGCATAAAGTTGAACTATTTCAAAGCAATAATGTTCAATAACTAAGTGAGAATAAATCACAGATATGTACTCTTCAAAAATACATATAAGTTAATAAAAATAAAAACCGCGTTCAAAATATACGCCATCTTTGTTGCATGGCTCCAATTTACATTGTGGACTCAATTTAAAATTACATAATCTTTGTTTTCCTTTATAAAATTTTTCTGCTTTATTTTATCCGAGTACTGGCATTATGCCGATTTTTGACCTAATCCGAATATTTAATATTCTGAGCTTGGTTCTCTGGATATTTTCGAGTTTCTTCATACTGAATGCGTTTGAAGGAATGCCACTCCCGCTCAGGTGAGCCTGTTGCTTGCGTCTGTTTCTGTGCCGCCATTAGTTACTATAGTGCCTAGATAGCAGAAGCTATCTACATATTCAACTGGTTGTAGTATGATATTCTCTGTGCTAACATTGTTAATTCTCATGGCTTTGGTTTTCTTGATATTTATCTCAAGTCCAACTTTCCAGATCTTGTAGTTTCATTTGCATGTTAGTGATTTTCCAAAATCTGTCTGAAAATTTTCGTATATTTGTATCTTGCTTGAATAGGATGAACACCAAACCTTATTATCAGGCCTGTCACAGAATTCCATTCCGATCGAAAGGGGAATTAATTCCGCATTTTGCTTCTTCAGAAAAAGTAAAACGAAAATTTCTTTCGGAATGAAACCACTTTCAGTTTTCAAAGTGGAATTGATATTTCTTTGTAATTATTTATTTATCTAAAATTTTTAATCAGTTGTACCAAAAATTTCACTTTTGTTTTAAAATTAAAAACGTCAAATTAAAATCAGAAATATAGAATTATTAAATATTTTTTGAATTATAAGTTTCACGGAATCTGAAGAACCTAAAACGAAATCGATAGGAATAAAAACTACGGAATTGAAACCATTCGGAACAAAATATGTGACAGGCCTGTATAAATATGAATACTACTTTCGCGTAATAACTTTAAACAGACCTCTTGACAATGACATTTTAACAACTGACCGCTCAGTAATAAACCACTTGCCGCCCTAACTCTCCGCTCACCGCAGTGCATGGCCACCGCCTAATGCTGCATGTGTTTTTGTTTTTCATCAAACATTTAATAAAAACAGTTTTTAAACTTTATCTTAAAGTGGATGAAGGATTTGCTTTTACTTGTCACCAAAAAATTATGTTTTACCAAAATTTAAAAAAAAAATAGTTTTCAATATTTATCTTAAAGTATACTTTTGTGAAGGGTGTATAAGATTCGACACAACCGAATATATGTATGTAGCTCTCTTGGAAAAAAAAATTTTCGAATTGTTTTTTTTTTTATATTTAGCGAAAAAAAATTCGGGTTAAAAAATATTTTTTCCGATTTTGACCCATTGTAGGTCCAACTTACTATGGTCTTATATACGTCGTTGCAAAGGTTTTTTAAATGTCTATCATTAGATATCCATATTAGTTGTGTTCGCGTACTTGATAATTTGTACAAATTATCACTGGATGTTACGGGATTGCGTTCGTTTACTTTTAAAAACTTGTAACGAGAGAGCAAGAGAGTGTTAAAAGTGACAGTTCGAAGATAGAGAACATGATATTTTTTACTGGACATTTTTTGTCCAGTAAAAAATATCAACATAAAAAAAAGTTTAAAACATATGGTTGCAAATGCAAACAAAACTAAAAAGTTGAAAATTAATACAATTTACAAGTTTAGCAAAGAAAAGAAGTAAAATAGTACAAAACAAACGTTTTAAATTGATTTATAATAAAATACAACTCATTTTTACAAATTGTTGTTCGCGTACTTTTTTTTGTTACTTTTCAGATTGAGAGTAATTTATTTTTACTCTCTAAAATAAAGATACGGGATATTTTTTACTGGAAAGTACGCGAACACACCTATTGTCTATATTAATGACTGGTTTATTTCTTATATCTCAGCCATTTGTGGATCGATTTTCTCGATTTTAAATAGGAAGAATTCCGGAGATATTGATGTATGAATCGTGTATGTAAGTTATTTGGGGGCTTCGGACATGGCTTAATCGATCGATCTATAAGGATCCAGACTTTATAGGGTCGGAAAATTATATTGTGGAAATTACAAACGGAATGACAAACTTAGAGTGAAGGGTATAAAAACAAGATCAATCATTCTTGCCTCATTCATCAAAATGTCTTATATATAAATTTAAAAAAATCGAAAATCGTCAAAAAGTATTTAACGGATCGCATCATCTAAATGAAGGTAGTGTTGAGAAAACATACGTTGTTTTTAGATACATTGATTGATCTGATCCTTTAGTATGACATAAAATAAAAAAAATCATATGATAGGGTAGCGATTATGGTTTTATTTTAATAAGATTTAAGTTAATTTGTGCATTTTATTATATAAACACCAAAATAATTGCATTTATTTATACACATGTATGCCTGTAAATTGTATGTGCGTAAAAACAGTTATATATTCAATATTTAAATTTAATGCAACACTGTATCTTAAAATCTTGGTTTAAAGTTTTGAGGATATTGATTGAAACGTGGACGTAAAGCAGCATTGGCTTTGTCGTATTCTTTGCCAGATTGTCCCAAAATAACACCTTCAGCCAATTTCACATCTTTGCCAGGTGGTGTATTGGCTTCGGCCACATCAATAATGCGTGGATTTTTGCGATACTTGTACCACCAGTACTCAAATACCAAAGTAATACAGGCCATGCCAATGCCCACAAAGATGACTATGAATACGCCACCAATATTTTCAATGGAGATACCATCCGATTGATCCTCGGGTTTGTCACATTTGGCTTGGGCTTCATCATTCTTCCACCACTTTTCTTTGAGTTTTTCCAATTGGCGTTTGTTGAGGAGGGTTAAAATACTAAAAACAAAAAAAATTGTTAAAGATTTTATTTAGTAAAAGTGCAGTATAAAACTTACGCATTATTAAACTGATCCTTGAGATGTGATCCTTGTTGCACAGCAATAGCATAAGGTTTGCGTGAAAACTCCTCACCCACCACCTGAAGATCACAATTTGTCATTACTAAATAACGTATATCGGTAGCATCGCCCAAAAAAGCAAAACCCGTAGCGGTAGTGGAGTTACGAACTCTGGCTACAGCCTCATCCAGTGTCGAGGGCAATTGAGCCTCTTGCATAGCTTGCCACATTTTTGTGTATTTATCACTTACAGGATAATCCCATACAGCCAGTTTGGATCTCTCCAAAGGAGTCAAAGAATCATTTAAAGACAGATCTTTCCAAATCTCATAAAACATTTGCTCTATATTGGCCATGCGTTCAAAATAAGTCATGGCCGAAGATCCATTAAGGGGAGCGTACAAAATCTTGTATTGTTTAGCCAAGTCGTCTAAAGATTCAACAGGGGTGTCCAAACGCGATACCGTCAAAAAGGCAGCCAAATTGGCGGTATATGAAGCAATAATAATGAAACTGGAAGGAGAATGTAGACAATTTGTTTAAGGTATGTTTTGAATTATTAAATTTAATTAGTTACCCAAATAACCACCAAGTAGCCGCTACCAGGCGACCCGAAAGATTTTTGGGCGCCTCACCACCTCCCTGCGGGGTCAATGAAGTCATACAAAACCATAAACATTCCTTCAAATTAAACTCTCTCTTCTCATCATCATCTTTGTATTTCTCACGATTATTTTGATAACTGTACGGACTCCAGCGATCAAATACCCACATTAGAAAACTGGTAAAGAAATATGCGGCCAATATACACAACCATACATTGGTTTCCAATACGGTTAAGAATTTAAACAGTGAACTTGGAGTACTAGGTCTTTGCATCATTATTGTTATGCCGACCAAATCGTAGTAGGGCACCGTGAAATCTATAACAATTTCACGTTCTGCCATTACAGACATCGAACCCAAACCTATGTCGGCATGTTTATCGATTAATTTCTTGACAATGCCATTCCACTCTCCTTTCTCGTCCATGTTGCCGAATTTACCATCTTCAACTTCTTGAATTGTATAATCGAAATGCACAATTTCGGCAATTTCATTGATCAAATCTATACAGTAACCTTTGTAGCCCTTGGGAGCTGTTTCGTCTCTCATTATGAAGGGAGCTTGCTACAGAGTAAGAAGACAAAAAGTGTTAAAGGCTTAATTTGCTAATTGGCTTAATAACTTACCACCACCGTAAAAATTCTATAAACCGTATCGGCTGTAAGATTTTTCATAGCCTCTTCATCTTTAATGGTCAAATACGAATCTAAGCCCGCAGTCCAGGTACCAATTGATTTGCTATTAACCGAATTACCACCACGTATTTGTATAACATTTATATCCATTTCGAATTTAGAATAACTGTAGCCATTGAAAGTTTGACCCGGTTGAGTGACTAACTCAAATTCTCCATAAGATGTGGGTTCGGTGACCTACAAATATTAAAAATATATTAATTTCTCGACATGAAAAGCCTTAAAAAACTTGTGGTATTCCATAAGCTACCAGTATTTAGCTATGTACCTGTATAAAATATTGTTTTAAATCAATATTTCTTTCGGGCGTATTTCCACCCTGAAAATCATCACAGCCTAAATATTCCATATTTGCAGTCCATGCTCCCGATTGTAACATTTCTCTGCAAAATTTAAAAACAAACATTACACATTGGAAAAAAGTTAGTGTTTCTCTAAAAAGAAAACCTACTTAATTGCCAAAAAGGTTCTCAAGGCCAAATCAAAATAGAAAACCGACATAATTTGTGGTTCCTCATTCAAATTGTAGGTGGTACGCAGCAGGCCCAAACGTTCACGATTTTGGGGATAGACTACCGGTTTTAAGAACATAATTGTAGCATTATCACGTTTACTAGTAACTTCACCTTCATTTTGGGTAATAGCATGCCAGGCGAAATTCCGCTCAAAAAAGGCCGGTTTAACCGATTCTGTAAATAATGGGTAAATTAACTTACAGTTTTCTTTTATATATGAATAAATATCTCACCCAAAACCTGACCAATTGTTTTCAAACTGCCCAATATAAAGAAATTATTTATATCCAAATTTCTCAATCTCTCAATCTGATCGGCTCGGGCCCGTTCTCCCTCAGCTACGGCTGTAATAACATGGCGGGTTTGTATGTTTTGCAACAATGACTTGTACTTATGATCCATCACAAAGGTATCGTCATACAAAATGGCCGCATTGGTGATATTCATTTTACGCACTATACTTCTTACCACTTCCGGTATAATATCTGCCGGTGGCATAACTTGTAATAAATATTTTTGTTTATTCTCTTCCATGTCACGCCATTGCCTTAGATCACCCTCTTGGCCATAGGAGGCACTAACAGTGGGCAGACCCAGGGCTTGGGTAAATGATTTGACCGTTTCAGAAGCTACTCCTGATTTTGTAGTATCGAATACAATATGTGGCGGTTGTTTATTTTCAATACTTTGGGCATATTTGGTGCAAACTGTAAGAGGAAACGATGTTATTGTGAATTGAAATGAATAAGTTATTGGTACTTACTCGACTCCAAAAGTGCTTTAGCATCCGTTTTATTTGCTTCGATTTTATCGATTTGCAGCGACAATCCATAGTTGGAGTTTTTCTTCAAATAAGTTTGTACCGTTTCAATTGCTTTGGTGGCTGGGTCGTTGTCTAGTTCGTTTATAAATACTGAAAGGAAAAATGGAAATATTGCAGTTATTCATAAATAGTGTAGGGGGCATAATTTCCCGGAATTTTCCATTTCCGGAAATATTAAAAGAATTTCGCCATTAAAATAATCGGTCACGTTTAATCTGGAAAACATTCGTAATTCGTTTCGATATAACATTTTTAAAACCGGAATTGGAATTATTTTCTCTAAATATGAATATGCTTAAATGTTCTAGTGTTAAGTATCTTAATTATTCCTTTAAGAACTTGAAATTTCAATTTGTGTTAAGGCTCAAACTCAACTCAAATTTGAGTTCTCTACTCCCGAAACAATTGAAAAAATCTCGATATGGTGTTGGCCGATCGGAAATTGAAAGTGCGAGAGATTGTGGAAGCCATAGGCTCAGTGGTTTCAATTCAGAATTATCACTTGGGTATGAGAAAACTTTCCGCAAGATGGCTGCTGATTTTTTTCAGATTCGGATGAACAGAAGGGTACACACACGTACAGTTTCCATGGAAAATATACATGAATTAGGCTACGAAATGCTCCCTCTTCCGCCATATTCTCCGGATTTAGAGATTTGACTCCAACAATGAAATCATCCCATAAAGAATACCTATTTTGATGACCTCGACAAATCATATTTTTTGGAAGGGATAAAACAATTGGTGAAATGATGGATTCGGGAAAACGTATGAATATTTTTAAAAATATGAATCTAATTTTAATTTTTTTTACCGGAAATTGGAAAAATACTACATTGTGGAAGCTTGACATTGTGATACCCCAGATATCATCGGTATCCAAATCTTCAATAATTCTGTCAGACATGCTTTCGAGAATTTTGCTATTTAAAATCAGCAAAATCGGTCCACAAATGGCTGATATATGAGGAAAAACCCAAGACAACCTAGATTTTTGACCTATTTTTACCTATATCTGGATTACTAAGACATTAATATAGACAATATGGATATCTAATGATAGATATTTCAAAGACATTTGCAACGACGTATATAAGACCATAGTAAGTTGGACCTACAATGGGTCAAAATCTGAAGAAAAAAAATTTAACCCGAATTTTTTTTTTCACAAAAAAAAACTTTAAAACTTAAAAAAAAAATTTTAAAATTAAAAAAAAAAAAATAAAAAATTTAAAATAACAATCGAAAAATTTTTTTTTCCAAAAAATTAAAAAAACAACTGGAAAAAAACTTAAATTTTGTTTACCTAAAAATATTTAAAATTTTGAAGTATAATTTGGTGAAGGGTATATAAGATTCGGCACAGCCGAATATAGCACTCTTAGTTGTTTTTAATAATAAAGGAAAAATATTAACTTTATTATATTTTTCCTTTATTAAAAATGAATTATTAAAATATTAGGCGAATACCAAATTATTTATAAAAACCAGTAATTTAAAATATATTATATCAAAATATTTATAAAAATACATTTGAATTGGACAATAAATTGTTTGCAGTAAATTGTGGGCTGTAATCAATAGTCATGGTGTTTAAACTCAATTTAAAAAGTAAATAATAATTACTTTAATATATTTAAAAATATGGGGAAATGCAATGTTTAAGTAAACAAATATTTACACAGAGTACTTTTTTTTATTAGTAAACTCATAGAATGGTGTTAGTAGTATCTACTAAATACATTTTACAATAATAAAACTTATTAACTGATAGTCCTATATGTCGAAAGAAAAGTTAGTCCAAATAATTTGTATGAAACACATAGTTTTAAATTGCCGCTAGTAATTCTCCGTATTATACAAACATCGTAATTAATGAGGAGCCGCAGAAAAAAAGGTATTGATTTTTTTGGTATTTTTACAATAAATGGAAAATCTTCTAGAAAAAATCAATTTCCCAAAATTTTTTAATTTTCAAAAAAGTACCTTTTGTTCTGCGGCTCCTCCTATGTAACCGAATAATAAACACTGAATACTAAAATATTGACCCCCGAAAGGGATATATAAATCGTGTTTTCTTCTACATAAGGTTTGTGGATCCGTAAGTTAAACCTGGACACGACAGAACTATCTCAGCCGACGAAAAAACCACGTTACAATACAGTATGTGAAAAAACTCTTATTGGTAATACAATTTGACAATGAAAACAGAAATGAAATATTGTTCTATTTTCGGATGAATTCAAATACAATTTAAGAGGCAGCTATTGGAGAACATTTGTAAGACGGTCGAAGGGAAAGGGACTAGACCCCAAGTACACAAATAAGACAGTCAGTTGGCGGTGTCAATAGTATTCTGAAAGGTATGGGTCCAATTCATAACTTAAAAGATACTATGACTGGAATTTGATACAGATCCATTTTAAACGATGTTACGTAGCCATACGCCGAAGAAAATAAGCCCCTAGTTTATAGATTCCAGCATGACAAAGAGTTGTAACCGAATCGTTACAATGCAACGAGTTACGAGTTCTGATCTAAATTCCTTAAAAAATCGGGAAATTGTAGATCGCAAAATACAGACTCAAAATTTCACCACGAAGGAAGCTTGATTGGTTTAATGCATCGTCGCTGTGAAGTGATATCCAACACAAGAAGTAACACTCAGGCAATTAATATGCCTATATATATTGTGTTAATTTCTTTGGGAAGGGAATAGATTGTAGAAGGAAAGGTGGTGAAAGGAGGAGAAAAGCTTTTTTATTGACAACTCTGCAATTGCGCGTTATGATTGTTAATGGTGCATGTTGAAGCGCCTCTGGTGGTGAGATGTCGCATTAGTCAAGCCAACAACCTTTATTTATTTATTTTGATTCGGTGGCGTTTTAATGTTATACCACCGAAGGAGGGCGCTGTGATAAATAGTAGTTATTAGGAAACTAATAATTATTATAAACTGATGTTGATTGGCAGCGGCTGGGAATCGAACCCAGGCCTCAAATACCATATCATGCTTAATGATCAAACGCGCTAACCAATTAAGCCACAGCACCCTCTAATGGGGGCTATGTGATATCATGGACCGATATTTGTCATTTCAATACCAAACTAAACTTATCAACAGAGGATATTTGTAGAATATTTCAGCCAGCTATCGTGGCCCTATCATGTTTTCAACAGACATCTTATGAGGACCCAGAATATATATACTTTTTGGTTCTACGACCAATATTTCGATATGTAACAAACGGACAACCTTTTGTTTTTGGATATTAGAAAGTTATCTAATGAAATATATTTCAAAAAATTTAATTTCTTTCATGATGAAATTAATAATGATAGTGAATTGTAAATAGAGACTTTAGCCTTGATTTCTTTAATTTAATAAATTGATGATCTGAATTGAATACCCAATTAATTATTTAGATTTCCAAAATGATAAACATTAATGGTAAATTAAATAAAACTTAAATAAAACTTCACTAGAAAAACCTTGATTTAATAACCCCAACCACTAACAAGATTAATCGATAATTAAAATAGGTTTCCCTAATTAATTATTCAGATTATTAAGGTTACATTCTATATATTTTGTAAACATTTATAAACAATATATGTATAGTATAGATATAAGATAAATAAACTAAAAAACTTTTTTCTAATGGTCAACATTGGGTTCACCCATTCTCTAATTTTGTTCTCTTTGAAAATTGCTAGGAGTTAGATTATATTAAAAAGAAAATTAGAGTTAGTTACATATATACTATAGCTTACTTACACACATTAATATTTTGACTGGTTTGTCCCCGTACGACTTTATCTTTTACCGAAATTTCCAAAATTATAAAAAATATAATTTTGAAAATATTAAAATAAGAGAAAACCATGGTTTTTTTCAAATGACCTTCAACATGGAGAAATTATAAAAAAACACACAAATTAATCTATATGATATGTTTGAGTATTAGATTTTTTTTATTCCGTTTCAGACGATTTTATTGCAGCGAGTTCTAAAATATAACTGAAGTTATAAAATGTATTTGGAAATAGAATAATAGAATTGTAACGGAAATTGTTGTAATAATTTAATGGTACGTTAAAAAGTACTGTCTGTTAGACTGAGTGACCACAAAACTTATTGAAAGGATAATTGTGTTTACACATGAGCATTTATAATATGATTCCTTTCTTCTGTGGTTGTTGTTGCTAACTATAATTTGTGTCCGGTAAAAATATACAATTGCATGTGGCACATATGTACATACGAGTACAATTTGTATTGGGGTAGTGGCAAATATTCGGAGAAAAATAATTTAGAATTATTTCGAAAAAAACAAAAACTGATCAATTCTGCTTAAAACTTGCGATTTTCAGGCAATTCACAGTATTAGAAAAGTCATTAATATCCGATTGAATTAAAATATTTGTTGCATTAGATAATTTCCAAAACTTATTCGAGTAAAACTGGAAAGAAAAATGTCTTTTCATGTAAACTCATTTAAAATCTTCAATTTAGATACGATACGGTTTCTCCCTACAATAATGCAGCAGTCTAATATCCCACCCTAAAATTTAAAAATAAAAACATTTTGTTATATCGAAACCACAAATCGACATAGAAAACGATAGTAAAATTTATTTTTTTAATATATTTTCACTCTCATTTTTGTTCTTCTTGTAATTTTGATTGTTTAACAGAATGTGGAAATACTTTTTTCCACTTCTATACGTAAATACATGTACTTCCAAACATACAGCGCTGGTTAAAATAATAGCAGCACAGAACCCTTAGACAATTAACATAGGATTTATTCCTATCGTTAATTTTTAGTAAGAAATGGAACTGGACTAAGATCGCCCAGGCCAGACAAAAAAGTTTCAAACCAAGAATAGGAGGCATTTCTCCATGAAGATTGTTGTTAAACTCAACAAGAGCTTGCAAAATCATTGGGAGCTACTCAATCAGCAATTTCAAAACGTTGGCAGGATTTATCCAAAAGCAGGTACTATACGAATTGAAGCTTAGAGACCTTGAAAAACGATTTTGTATGTCTTAATCATTACTTGCGATGAAAAATGGATACATTACGATAATCCGAAGCGTAAGAGATCGTATGTGAAGCCCGGCCAGCCAGCCGAATCGACACCAAAACAATATATTCAGGCGCTAAGGTAAAATATTATGACATGACAGGGAACCTGTACCAAATGCAACATATTCGTTTGAAGCGAGCATTGGCCGAAAAATGTCCAGAATATGCGGCCAGACATGAAATCTTAATATCCCATCATGACAACGCTCGCCCACATGTTGCAGTATTTTTATACCCTTCACCTTTGTGAGAAGGGTATATATAAGTTTGTCATTCCGTTTGTATCCATATAGATAGCGGTTAAGTCATGTCCGTCTGGCTACATGAATATCTACGGAATTCTTCTGGCTCGGTTGCTTTTAAAATCGAGAAAATCGGTCCACAAATGGCTGAGATATAAGGAAAAAACCAGGACAACCTCGATTTTTGATCTATTAGATTAGTGAATGGTGAATCAATTACGATTATGGTCCACAGGGTCAAAAAACGATTTTTTCTTGATCGTATATATACTCCGATTTTTATGCTGAAATCGATTTTTGATATCGATTAATCGAAATAGATATAAAATTCCAGAATTTTTAGTATTCTCTACGATTTTGCTTTCATTAAATTTTACAATATATTAATCTCCAGCTGACTGTAAAAAATATTTACGGAGGACCTCAATTTTTAAAGCGAAATTTGTTCAAACTTCAGAAATTTGTATGAAAAGTGCTACGAAATTTTTTACATAAAATTGTTGTCAAATGTTTGCCGTTACGGTTTATAAAATGAGCACCTCAATATAAAGGAATACTCTTCCAAAATATGATTTTAATCCGTAATTATAGGTCATTTGCTATAGTTCCCAAAAATACAGATCTATTATTAAAAAATCGATTATTGGGTTCGATTAATCGACTGTAAAAATCAAATTGAAAATGGTTGATCGAAAAGTCGAAAATCGATTATTAACTCTTCATACCATTCACTAATCTGGATTACTAAGTCATTAATATAGACAATATATCTAATGATGATATTTCAAAGACCTTTGCAACGACGTACATACATTTATAAATCGAAAAAAAATTTTAACCCGAATTTTTTGTCAATAAAAGTTTTTTTTCGCTAAAAACTAAAAAAAAATTAAAAATTTAAAAAAAAATTTTAAAATTTAAAAAACAATTTGAAATTTTTTTTCCCAAAAAAATTAAAAAAACAACTTTTGAAAAAAAAAAAAATTTGTTTACCTAAAAATATTTAAAATTTTTATTTTGAAGTATAATTTGGTGAAGGGTATGTTTCAAAATAAAAGCTAAAAATTTAAAAAAAATACCGCATTTTTAAGTTACACATATAACAGTATGAATGTCGTGCTATTATTTTAATCGCAGCTGCATCTATATGGAGTATGGACATAAACACAATAATGTTTATGGTGGTGGCGTTGCACTTGATTTAATATTGTTGTCGTATCCTTGGTGATTGCTTAACCACTTATTGAATGTTTACACCTTTTTATTACACCTACAGAGGTACACATGTGGACAGGAAATATTGAGTGTTTGTGTGTTGTGTGAGTAGATGTCCTTTCCTGTGTGTATGTATACAAATTTAAAGGAGAACTCTATTAATTTTCCACAGGTTTATGCCACCCATTCATTCAACATTATTATGACAAAGGTGGTGGTTGCTGGTGGTCTGTAAATAAGTTGTTTTTTTCTCTAAATATTATTGTGTCAACAAATCGTCGTCTATTTATGATTATATAAATAATTGATCTAATTAGTAAAGCAACCTTTTATATTCGCAATCATTAATATGGGAATTTAAAAATACAATATTTAAACTGTGGGGAATAAAATCGAATAGTTTAGTTACATTTAAAATTTAAGATGCATTGTACGAGGGTTACAATTTATGTTTTAAGAAAGGGAAACCACCGGTGTAGACACATCAAAACTGCTGCTCCAGTGTGGTCGCCTTCGTTAAGTGATACTTAGTGGAGAAATATTCAAAGCTGTCAAAATGCAGTCTTAAGCACAGTCACAGGCTACCTCCAAATTACCTGCGAAACCACCTTCTCAAGGAAACTAAGGTTCTAACGGTCACGGAGTTGGAGTCTCCCCCGAGGCATGTCAGACAGTACCTTAGAAGAAACGAGGTCGCCCACCACCGAAATCAGATTAGAATACCAATATTTTTAAGAAATTTATGCTAGTTAAAGTGATTTTCGGAAGTGGGTCCATATGTTAGCTATGACTAATTGTGGACCGATCATCACAAAATTTGGTGAGGCGAGTTTGACTTATATAAAACTTATTTTTGCAGAATTTGGTTTGGATATCTATAAGGTATTTATAAGTGCTTTACTATTATCAGATAGGGCAATCGTATGGAGCTAGGAGAAATAATGGACCGATTCTAAATTCAATAGGCTTCGTCCTTGGGACAATAGAAGAGCTTGTACCAAATTTTGTCGAATTATCTTTCAAATTGCGAATTGTAGTTTGATTACAAGGTATACATGGAAGGACGGACATAAATCGATTGAGAAAGTGATCCTGAGCAGATTGGAATATTTTGGCATGTTACAAACATCAGCACTTAAAAATTCATATACAACTCGATTGAAGGTGGCTTAATTAATTCTTAATTATTATTTTTTAAATTATATGCATTTTTAAGTATTTTATCTCGAAAACGGAAAAAAGGATGATACATTTTGTTTTCAACTCGGTAATCTAAGAAGAATTATCATAATTTCACTTAAATTTTACGGAATATTGAAGTAAAAGGGTATTAAAAGTAGAATTGAAAGGGTATTACTTCTATTTTTAAAATTAATTTATAATCATAGAAAGAAACTTCATAAAAATCTCTAATTATAAGCATGCGCATTTTTGTCTTCTCTCATTTGGTTTAGCAGAAACAGGACTTTAAATTTGTATATATAATAGTAAATATCTCCATTACTAAATAATTTATCTGAATAATGTAGGTATCATTGAAAAGTGTTACAAAATACCTTTCATCTGATATATAATATGGGAAATTTCTGTTAGTTTTGGTGTAAATAATTATTTTCCATTCAGAACACTAATTCAAATATTTACCGTTACAAAAAACTAGAGATAATAAAATGCTATCAATCTGGCAACTTTATACTATTCCTCCGACTCATCTTGAGCGGCTCACATGCTCACGCCTGTGTATTTCATATGGCTGAAAGACCCCCAAATCTGGCTCATAAAAAATCAATATAAAAAAAATGGTTTTGCTCATGTGAGCCGCACACGTCAGCCGCGGTGTTGCCATCATTGAGAACTTTGGGTTAAAAACCGCTGTCAGGCAACGAGGTGTTGCCACTGTGGTTATGTTAGCGATTTTGAAAAAAAAAACGCTATAACAAACTGAACACAGCCAAGCATGAGTCAGCTGTGCAAGAAAAAAAGAATGTAACAAAAAAGCCGCAGAATTGTTAGAAAATCAGTGAAAGTAATAAATATTTTTTATTTTAAAAAGATAAAACAGCAACTACAGACGTGTGTTGTTGGAAAATTAATTAATTGAAAGGTAACTTAAAAGTTTCAATTGAAAGTATTAAAGCAAATACATAAACACACAAGCGCAATGAGTGATAGTTCAGATGAGGAGTGGGCTGCTGAGTGGATACCATACAGCCAAAGAAATGAATGGGCTGATATTTCACCAATAGCCCAGGACGATGGAGAAAATCCGGTAGTCGCTATAGCCTATAGCGCAAAGTGTAAGTATTATTATCTTTGACTTCATAATTATATTTTTTTACCATATTTATCATCTTGTGGCTGTTTGTATTTAGTTCGCGAAGTCTTTGATTATTTCCGTGCCATATTGGCGCGTCAGGAAAAGTCCGCCCGAGCTTTGGATTTAACCACCGATGCTTTACGTCTGAACCCAGCCAACTATACCGTATGGCAATATCGTCGCGATATCTTAAGGGCTCTGGGCAGTGACTTGAACGAGGAACTCAATTATATAGAAGATGTTATTACAGAAAATGCCAAGAACTACCAGGTATGGCATCATCGTCGTGTTATTGTTGAAATGATGAATGATCCTTCGAAGGAATTGGAACTTACGGAGATGGCTTTACGTACCGACGCTAAAAATTATCATGCCTGGCAGCATCGTCAATGGGCTATAAAAACGTACAAGTAAGTACAAGGTTTTATTAATAATGTTTTTGTTTTTTTAATGTTGATTTAACTACCAATTATTTATGATGATAACTGAGATAGTGAATCACTTAAACAAAAAAGCATTTTAATTATCATTGACTAAAGACATAAACATCTCGTGAATCAAAAAAAAAAAAAAGTTGAAAATTTAAATATGTAACAATTTAAATAACTAAAAGTTCTACGTGAGATAAAAATGATATTTGTTGTAAACATTTTATATTTACTTAGCATATATGTATACCATTTAATGTTTTAAATGAGCAAATTTATTAGGCAATTTGCGGGGTTTTTCCTAAACAAAAATTTCTATATAATAAGTGAAGATCTATGAAAATTTTGGTTGCTGGACAAAAATAGTTTTGGTATAAAGCGAACAAAATTAACAAGTAAGTTGTACACTTTTTAATTAAGTTAGTTTGTAACACTGATTATAGTAAAATAGAACAGATATTTGAAAAAAATCTAGAAAATATGGCAAACCAAAAATTGTGTTGGTTGGTTTTGATTTTTTAAATTGTTTTAAAAGAACTATTATTGCAGCTGATTAGTTCATTAAATAATTGTAAGAAAATATAAATTTTCCTTTATTTCCATAACATGCTTATTAAAGAATCACATATCGATGGCTTAATATAGAAAGGTCGTATCTAGTTTTTTTTTTTCAAAATCGGGTTTTTTACATATTCTGGTAGACAAAACTCAAATAGACCTCCCTTAAAAAATTCAGTTTCCTATGTTGACGAATAACAAATTTACAGTAATTATAAAAAAGCTAACTCATTTAATAAATCGTTTGAAAGAAACTCCCCTAACTCATTTAAAGTGGAATGCATATTTTTTGGTCTATATTAAAACAAACAACTCTTCTAAAAATATTTTTTTGATATATTACAATTGATATTGTTTTATTTTCAATTTCACTTTCTGATATTATTGAGTTTTTTTCTTCTCTTGTAAAGTAACTAATGGCGTTTTCTTTTCTGGCATAAATGATGCCTTTATTCCGCCTTTTACCCTTTTCTGTGTTCTTTTCTAAAAAAATGTACTTTGGTAAGGGTATAACGTGTTCTTTTCAAATAATGTTGCCCTAAAACCCCGAAGATATGCAACAAGTTTCACCCTCAATTTTATCAAAGGGTTAGAAATTCAGCACTTTTTAAACACCAAAATGTATAGTTTTAAAACATTTAGAAGGTACATAAAAGAAAATTGCATAAATGGTAATGGTTTTTGTTCTATTGTGATCGTTAAAAATGTAAAACATTATGAGGGTATGGGTAATCTTTAATAAATGGTACAAAGTGTATATGTTTTTTGATCAGTGTGCTGTTAATTTGATTCTGAAAATTCTATTTTATGCTGGGTATACACGATACTATTTTTCGTACTAATCGTAGTATGAGTTGAAGTACGATTTTGTGATAGACGTTACTACAAATCGTACTATTTCCTTTGAAAAAAATGACAAGTAATAAAAATATCACAAAAATCAAAAATTTTTGATTTTCATACTTCGTTAGTACGACAACATGATACACGTTACTAATTTCATACTTATACGATTTATCGTACGACTTATCGTAACGTGTATACCTAGCATTAAATTGGTTTTCACAGAAATTTTTTTTTTCTAAAAAAAGTAGACGTTTTAATAATATGTAGCTTAAATATTTTTTCTAAAGATGTAGTTTTTTTACAGAGAATGTTGTCTATAGTCTTTTACTAAAGACGTAGTCTTTTTACCAAAGACGTAGCGTTTCTACTAAAGACGTAGTCTTTCTACAAAATAAGTTGTCTTTCTACAGAAGACGTAGGCTTTTTACTAATGTCCTAGTAGTGAATGGTATGAAAAGCTAATAAACGATTTTCGACTTTTTGATCAACCATTTTCATTTCGATTTTTACAGTCGATTAATCGAACCCAATAATCGATTTTTTAATAATCGACCTGCATTTTTGGGAACTATAGCAAATGACCCATATACGCTATAATTACGGATTAAAATCATATTTTGGAAGAGTATTATAACTCCTTTATGTTGAGGTGTTCATTTTATAACCGTAACGGAAAACATTTGACAACAATTTTATGGAAAAAATTTCATAGCATTTTTATAAAAATTTGTTAAGGTTGAACAAATTTCGCATTAAAAAATGAGGTGCTCCGTGAATATTTTCCAATGTCAGCTGAAGATTAATAAATTGCAAATTTTTATGAAAAACGTAGTAATTCTACTAAGTACGTAGTATTTCTACTAAATACGTAGTATTTCTAATAAAGACGTAGTCATTCTGCTAAATACGTAGTCGTTTTGCTCAATTTAAATTTTTGGTTATCGTTTTTCGTAACGATATACCTCCATTTTGTATGAGAACTGTCAGTATATCGTTTTTTTTGAAAACATAGTCTTTTTTGCTAAAGGCGTGGTATTTTCACAGAAGGACAGAGAATTTTTTCTTTTCTTTTTAATAAATTTGAGCAGTAGTTTTGTAAGTTTTTTAAAATATCAATCCAAATTAGTTTAATAAGATGTTAATGGAAATTATTCGGCTTTATTAATTTAGATTCTTTAGACATTAGAACATTGGATACAGTGCGAACCAATAAAAATAAATTAGGAATTTTAAATTTAAATTATAAAGTTTAGAATGCAGAAAATTTTCAAAACTTTAAAATGTCATACACATAATCATCATTCAACAATCTCATAATATTGGACTTGGACTCAAAATTTGCACCGATTCTCAAGAACAAAAAAAAAAAAAAACAAAACTAAAAAACTAACACCTTTAATTACTCTTCCAGCCTGTACGATGATGAATTAGCCTTCGTTGACCGTCTTATATCCGAAGATATACGCAATAATTCAGCCTGGAATCAGCGTTTCTTTGTACTTAAACATCTTGGCTTTACAGACGAAAGAATACAAAGTGATTTACAATACGCTATGAATCGTATACGTGTTGTTAAGAACAATGAAAGTGCCTGGAATTATCTGAAAGGTCTTTTAAGGCAAAGTGAATGCGGCTCCCTAAATCATTTTCCTGAAGTGATTGCATTTTGTGAAGAACTTTATAATAGTAATTCCAGGTCACCCTACCTATTAGCATTTTTAATCGACGCCTACATGGAGAAATGTTTGAAAAGCAGCGAGTTGGGCGAAAAGGAAACAATGTCACGTAAGGTGTACAATCTGTGCGATGATATGTCAAAGAAACATGATGTTATCAGACGTAAATATTGGCAATATGTGGCAGATGAATTGAAAACTAAAATGGATTCGAAACATCTTTAATTGTATGGTATTTGTCGGTGTATAAAGTTTTTTTAAATTTAAATAATTTTTTAAAGAAGAAGATTTACTTAAAAAAGTTAACTTTAGTTTTAAGATACTCCTCTCCTTTAATCTTTTTCAACATTGTATATCTAAATGTTTAATATTTTTTTTAGGAATATGTGCAGATATTGTCGTATTTTTTAAATAAACTTCTAATTTACTATTTACAAAATGATTATATTGTTGTTATTCCTTTTTTTTTTGTATAAGTTGGTGTTGAAAATGTTTTCTTATGTTTTTTTTAGTTTATTTAATTTTGTTGAGAAATATGTATGTATGTTCTGTGTATACTGATGTTTTATCAGTTTAGTTAATTAAAATTACGTCTTCTTTGTCAGAATTTTAGTTGTTATCTATAACATTTGAAAAAGATAACAATGTTGTAGTGGCAGTTGCAATGCAGTCGATTAAAAAATAATTTATTATTTAATTACATTGAAGTTGTTTAAAAAGCTGTGAATAGTAAGAATTATGTCATTCATTGTTTTAATGACTGTTTGTTTTTTATGCTGAATCAATTTGAAGGTCTGAGAATTTCGGCTAAAACAATCAATTCTGTACTATTTTTAGAATACAACCGTGTGCTTCGTTTCATAATTCTCTTGTGGAGTTCTCAATTGACCACTCAACTTCCTTATATTGAAGTTAGCATGGTCCTTTCGAAAATCTCGTATGGAATTTGTGATTGATAATGGTGTTGTGGTCCATTACTAGTATGATTTTCCTTCCTTGATGTTTTGAGGACAATTCACTGCTGATATTTGCAGGTTAAGCGCAAGACACAAATCATATGAAGATAATTACGAGACAACTGTTAACTAAACCTCGAAACTCAATGTTGTAGCCAGTCGCCACCGTACAAAATCATATCCGCACTTTGTTGAGGTTCAGTTAGTTCATATAGTTAGATGTTGTTGTTGTTGTAGCAGCAGTGATTGCTGAGTTCACAATCTATTAATTATAAATCTTAGCGCTGTTATAGTTATTTTCTTTTATTAAGGAAGAATTTCGAATACTATAGCAGTAAGCACCTAAGCTCTATCTTATGATATCATGCAGATTCACAAATTTCTGGAGTATCTTTCAGCCAGGTACTTTTTCAATCTATAAAGTTGTGTATACATTGGAAAGGCATATTATTGTACTACATTTTTAAAATCTTGTGGTTATAAAGGTTCTTTCAGATTTGAAATGTGTTGATTCCTTTATACTCTTGCATACTTCAATATCAAGTCAACACAACGAGAAATTGAACAAACAAAGTCATTTCCCCACTGTCTAATATATCAGGCTGATTGGTAAATATGCGGAGCATTTGGTAAAAATTTACTACCATCGGACACGTCTCGATGTGGGGGATATAATGTAATGTATTGTGCTTAAATGTATCTAAATGCGAGATAGACCAACGCACTCAGTGCATGGAACTTATCACATCTTGCAGTAGACTTAAGACTTCCTAGAACATCTTGGAAACTGTATTATTAGAAACTGAATCTTCTGGATCAAGTAATGATGAAAACACAACGGAGCTATGCAAAATAAATGAAGTGCTTGAGGAAGTGCTTGTATAACAAAACTCTTTGCAGCAAACGGAGAGCAGGCCAACAAAAGGGCAGTCAACGGGATGCTCCAAAGGCGTATGGTCCTTCTATACCCATCTCTACTGATAAAGTTCCTTTTGGCTTTGGTATCCATTCGGCTGGTTATAGCGTTCAAGCAGTATTTCATCGTTCAAGGTCTCTCAGCTTTAATTCGTATGGTTACCAATTTCCATGCTGTTGAATGAATCCTGCTGCTCGCAAACGTTTTGAAATTGATGCTTGAGTAGTTCCCAATGATTTTGCAAGCTTTGTTGGGTTTGACAACAATATTCATGGCTGGCCTGGGCGATATTTGCCTTCCGTGTCAAAATCACTACTTCTGAACCGCACAAACCATCTCTCGCACGTTGATTTAACACATTCACCATAAGCTTTGATTGGTGATCAATCGATGTGCTTCAGGGGGACTTTCAAAACTTCCCGCATATGACATTTTCGAAGCAAAAAAATAACAATTGAAATACAGTTGTATTACACTTTATTTCAATAGCATTTTCCAGTAAAAAGGAAACATAAATTTAAGCCATATGTTTTTTGTTTGAAAAATATTTAATTTTTCAAATATATTTCAAGTTTAAAACATAATTACATTTGCATTCAAGTCAAATTCCAACAAAATGTTCAAGTGCTTGATTTTTTGGGACTTTGGTGCTTACTGGGTAATGTTCAATAGCCAAGTGAGAATAAACAAATAAGAGAGCTAGGCTGTGCCGAATCTTATATACCCTTCACCAAATTATAATTAAAAATATTTTTTTCCTAAATATTTTTATTTAAACTAAATTTAATTTTTTTTTAAATTTTTTAAACATTTTTTTTCCAAATTTTTTTTAAAAAAGTTTTTTCCAATTTTTTTAAAATTTTAATTTAAAAAAAAAAATTAGAAAAAGAATTTATGAGAAAAAATTTTTTTTGATGAAAAAAAAAATCGGGTTAAAAAATATTTTTCCCGATTTTGACCCATTGTAGGTCCAACTTACATCGTTGAAATATCTATCATTAGATATCCATATTGTCTATATTAATGACTTAGTAATGCAGATATAAATAGACCAAAAATAGGGCAAAAATCGAGGTTGTCCCGGTTTTTTCCTTATATCTCAGCCATTTGTCGATTTTAAATAGCAACCGAGTCGGAAGAATGACAAAAAAATTATACACTATTGTTTTATTAAGGGGACGATATGTAGTTTAATTTCTTCGTTATGTTATCATACAGTTTATTTCCTTAGAGTCTCTAAATAATCTAGAGTTTCGTGTTCGTTTTTAATCGAAACCGAAACTGAAACCGCGGTTTTTCAAGGCCTAAAACCGGAACCGAAACCGACAATTATTCTTCGGTTTTTACTTTTAATCTATTTTCAGTAGAAATATTAAAAATTTATATATGAAAAACTAACTTTTTCATCCAAAGATTCATCCAAGTATTTCCTGACAATTCAATTTTGACTGTTTATTTATTTAGTTTTAAAAAAAGAATGCAAAGTGTTTTTAACAAAGACTTAGTTATTTTCAAATATCCAATAAAAGTATGGATCATTGTGAAGTGGATTCTAGCTCAGTCGAAAAAAATACCCATATTTTGTATTCCCACTCAGCATTATGAATTCCTAATTTCATATTTCTGGGCCCATTATTATTGAAAATGCAAAAGAAATGTACCACTAAAGTTAACTTTTGCTAACTTTATTCAGAATCATGTGTGTCTAATTTTTCATTTCAGAATCATGTGTGTCTAATTTTTAGGTTTATTATTATAAAATATTCCAAAAGTACTATTACAATAAAGAAATAGTACTATAGCCAACTATTATGTACATAAGTACCAATTTTCTACAATTGAACCCCCGTCAAGTTTGAAATCAAATTAATTTCCTGATTATAGGTTCAATATTATAGAAAAAGTAAAAGTTCTTAGTTTGGTTTAGTTCTCCTTTTTTGAATCATAATACTATTAGCCCCCTATTCTTGATTATTTCTTTACTGAGAAGCATATTAGCCAACTTTAATGTATATAAGCTAACTAATTTAATATACATATTAAAAAAGTACCATTAAACGAAAATGTACCAATTTTCCTTTATCCTCTAATCTAGAGTGTGTAATTTTAATGATTTTTTACTGGACAGCTGATATAGTAAGCAGTTAGTTAGCTAGTAAGTAACCGGTATGTGAATCCAATGTTTTGACTATTTTGGACCAGCTATCAGATAGTCTCATTATAATCCAAAATGATCCTAGAACTGCTGGGATATTAAAAATGTATACCATGTAGGAGGTCAACATTTTGAAAACGACCTTAGTTTTTTAAAATAGCGTCATGAAATCCAGTAATTTGGCTATACATTACGATTAGGGTTTTTAATTTCAATTTTTTTTTGAAATGTTTTTAAAAAAAGTTGTTTTTCCAAATTTTTTTAAATTTTTTTTTTTGGAACAAAATGATTAAAAAAAAATTTTTTTGGTGAAAAAAAAATTCGGGTTAAAAAATATTTTTCCCGATTTTGACACATTGTAGGTCCAACTTACTATAGCCTTATCTACATCGGTGCAATGAACTTTGAAATATTTATCATTAGATATCCATATTGTCTATGTTAATGACTTAGTAATCCAGATATAAATCAAAAATAGGTCAAAAATCGAGGTTGTCCCGGTTTTTTGCTCATATCTCCGTTATTTATGGGCTGATTTTAAATAGCAAACTGCTCGAAAGCATGTCTGACAGAATTATTGAAGATTTGGATCCCGAAGATATCTGGGGTCTTCAGAAAATTGATTTCAACAGACAGACAGACATGGCTTAATCGACTCCGCTAACTATAAGGATCCAGAAGGATCCAGGAAATGAAAAATGTAGAAATTACAAACGGAATGACAAACTTATATATACCCTTCTCACGAAGGTGAAGGGTATAAAAATTGTCTAAGCCTTTTTGTACTAGATTTGAATTGAAGAACAATTTAATGATTTAATAAATTTTTGAAGCTATTTTGTTATGGATTTGAAGAAGAAATTTAAAGAAATTAGAATGATTCAATAAGAAATAAATTCTATAAATAATGAATTCACTTTTTAAATTTTCATACGAAAAATCTCATATAAATAATAATAATAAGCGGTCTATTATTGCCGAGATATAAGCAAAAAACTGTAAAAAAAACTTTTTACTGGTTTTTGGTGAAAAAATAGAGTTCTAACGGGATTCCCGACTAAAAATCCCGGGAATCGGGTAGTGAAAAATTGGAAAAATTCCCGGGAAATTTGTACCGGGAATTCCCGGGATAAAACCATAATTACGATGCTTACCTTTAACTTTAAAAATAAAACTATAGATATCTTGTAAACCAATTATGTTCTTGTTACCAATGTTTTGTTTTTAATATTTTATTTTTCTGGTAATATTTTCATTTTGGTTTTTTTTAGTTCTTGGATACATAGTTTGTTTTAAGATGTTTCTTTTAGATTTTTTTTTAATCAATTAATTCAGCTTTCTTTTGATTTTTGCGTATATTTTTTTGTTGTTCATTTTTATATTTTTGTTTTTTTTTCATAGAAGTGTGTTTGTTTAAACATTTTTTTTTTTAATTTTTTGGTGTGTTTGTTAAATATTTTTTTTTTTGGTTTTTAATAAAATATTTGAGTTTTTTTTTCATCGCTTAACTTAAAGCAGAAGAAGACTTTAAATATTAATAAAAAAAGTTAATTTTTTTTTTAAAGATTTTTGGTTGTTCTTTCTTTTTGAAAGAATTATAATTTTTGTTCTGTTCTGTTTTGTTTGTTGTTGTTGACATTTTTGTTTGTGTGTGTAAATATAATAATATTTATAGTAATAATAATAATAATTTGTTTATAATAATAATAATAAATAGTATTTGGGCAAAAAGCTTCAAATTGTTATAAAAAAGAATCCTAAGACATTTTCAATGTCTCTTAAAAAAATATAAATATTAAATTAAAGGATAGACAAAAGAATTTTCTCGTTATTAGGAAAACTAATATTAATGTTACATTTTTATTTGTGTTGTTTTGTTTTGGTTTTCATAAAAAATGAAAATTATTTGTTGTAATTAAATTAATTATAAATATTTGGAAATGTATCTAATTATTAAAATTAAGAGTTTTTTTAGCTAATGAAATGTTGTATTGTGTGTTATTAGATGATGACAATAGTTCTCTGTATTCTAGCTTATTCTCTTTTTCTACTAACTTTGCATGCCTTTAAAAGTATGTTAACTTAATGAGAGTGTGTGTGTGACAGAGAGAAAGAGTAAAATATAGATTTAATTACTAAATATAAGTTGCTTTAATTTATTTCTTCAAATTGATAAAAAATGAATGTGGAAAGAATTGAATATTGTTGGTTTTGCCATTTGATTTCTATGAATAATAATTGTTAAGCAGATAATGAAAGAAGTGTAATTTTCATATAATACTTTAAAACTCAGGACTAGATTCCATCAAATAGTTTGGAAATGACATAGGAAATTTTAAAATTTCCTTTAAAATAGAGATTCTTTAAAAACATTTACAAAATTACCTTTCTTTCAATATCTGTTATCAGCGAAATTATAATGGGGGGAGGGAGTAGGTTTGGTTGTTGGAAAGTTAAAGTTTGAAAAATAAAATTGTAAAAAAATATATGTATTTGTATTTACTTTAAATAGTTTTATTTTTTAAAGGGAGTTTTCTTGTTTTTGTTTTTTATTATTTTTCTTGAAGTAAAAGCAGAGTTTTCAAGCGAAAAAATCTGTAATCAAAAAGACATTTTATCATTGTTGCTCTAACAGTAATTCATTCCTTTATTCCTTTTTTTTTTTTTTTTAATTTTCCTTTTAAATTAAGTATTTTGTTTGTTTGGTTTTCCTTAAGTTGTAATATATAGATTTGTTTTCCATTTTCTTTATATAATAAACTTAATAGAGCTTTTCATTTATATATAATATATATGTATAGTTTTGTTTTGTTTTTGTTTTGTTTTCTTCTGGTATTTCTGGTTTATATAATAATTTATTTGTTTATTCTTTCTTGTTTTTTTTTTCATCTATTCTTCACTACATTTATTTTTAAGATTCTTTGTTTTTATTAAAAATGTTCAAAAGTTTATTCTCCTGGCTTTTACTCTCTGTTTCCTCCGGTCTACGGTTTAAAAAACTACTACATCTAACTATCATCTATTTATCATCACCTATTCCCTCATCAGCTGTGGTGGTCTTTTTATCTTGACCCATGGCAGCTGCTGCAGCATCATCGTCATCAGCTTTAATATCACACTTTTCGGCTAGCATATCCTCGATGCCCTCGTCAATGGGTTGATTCTCTTTGTTGGCTTCTAAATCAGCGTCGGCGTCTAGTTCGGGAGCCGATGGCTCGGCGGCACCGTTTGTTTTAATAGGATGTGGTGTCATTTTGACTCGGCATGTTTCGTAAGCTTTTTCGAAACCTAATTTAGTGTAGAGATTACGAGAAGCATCATTTTGTGGACGTATCACAACGAAAGGTTTGTAGCCTCGTTCGATAACTTTATTAGTCAAAGCGGTAGCTAAGCGTATGCCATAACTGAAAAGACACCAAGAACAAATTTAAATTCCAAGTTTTTTCATAAACTTAAAATTAAATTCAGTTAAACTCACCCTAATCGCCTATAATCTGGACGTGTTTGCATTGAAAACATTGCACCATAATACGAATGTACCATCCATGCGGCCAGTTCGTTTGTATCTTTTCTAAAAATACCCAAACCGGGCAGCACTTCAACCAGTATCTCGAATACATGGACACACTCAATCTCATTGGCCGGATATAAATCGTGTATGCGTTTGACATCCTCCACAGTCAATTGGCGCATATACGCATTATCGGGTAGTTCGGCTAATTCCAAGTCCGTATTCAATTTATTGCACACATAAATATCACCCTCAAGTCTCTCCATGATGCCCATTTCTTTATAAAAATCATCCAGGCGATTCATAATAGCAATGTGCGTAAAATTCAGGTACAGTGGTTGTTGCCAATCGATCAGTATGTCTTCCGTACGCATTAGATCCACATGTTCGATTTGTTCGGATGGGCAGAAGATGCCAAAGCTTTGGTATATATTGTTGTTGGGCTAAAATTATTGGAAAAATTGTTGAAATTACTTTTTTTTTAAAGATTAGAATAGTTTTCAATTATATACCGTTAGCGTGCATCCTGGAAAATGTAATAATATTGGTTTTTCGGGCCAATCTTTTGAAACATAAAATTTAAATTCCCAAACACGATCATTCAGGTACGTTCGTATTGTTTGATGAAACTGGAAGAATAGTAAATAAAGAAATATTGGTTAATGTTTATATTACATACGAAATTAGTTATAATACAGCTACTTCAATTAGGTCTTGGCTTACAGAAATGAAATACATCTCAAAAGTTATTCCTACAAAAAGGTTGCTTGAACAAAAACTATACTAACTAAAAATATAAGAGTAATTGCTGCGTTTTCTGAAACAATTGTAAAAAATATACTTAAGATATCATTTTGTTTAGATTTCTGTCCCAAAAAAGTGTTAGCTCTTTTCTATTTGGATCTAATATGTTTATTGATATTGTAAACGTTTGAATTGCATTAATTTTTCTTTTGGGTTTTAGTGATCAGTCGAAAAAGTGAAGCACGCTGTACTTTGTTAATGCCTATTTGGGATGAGAAGACATGAGGCTTCAAAACTACGTACGAATTCCAAGTTTAACAACTATTTCGCCTCTTTAACATTATGTTCGGAACCAATTAAAATGGATTTACTGATCAGCCGATCAGTGAAGGGTGTTATGTTGATCTTTATCAAGTACTGTGTTTATATTGAGTACCTATTTGAGATGAGAAGACATTCGACCTCTGTACTAAGGGCGATTTCAAAGTACATACGATATTAAGGAGGCTGCTGCATCTTTAGGAACATCCTACATTGTTGTACGTGATCCAGATTATAACTTATACACTGTTGATTCCACAGATTTGTATGTAGCTAAAACGAATTCCCAATTCAACCCTCAAGAGCTGCCTGCAGTCTCTTTAAGACAATTCTGTTTATTTCTAAATTTATACAAAATTAGGATCATGTATATAACGAAATTCCAATATATTGATGGCTTATAGACGAAATTTTGGCACCTTTATAGGTTCAGTTTCACACAGATTGTAGCAACAGAAAATCAGTTGATAAATATGATACTAGGCATAGACAATAACTAGATAGTTAACTGAGAGCCAAAAACCTAAGTATGTTGTCAGAAACCTAATTCATGAGAATGTATTGCATGTATTTTGTTTTTGTTTCACCCGTATGTGTGAAAAGAGATTAATATTTTACTCTCTCTTTCCGTTTTATGCGTTTATTCTATGATATTAGGTTTTAAACAATAAAATTTTGCAGTAGAATTTGAATAATTCAGTCATAAAAACAGAATAAATCGATTGACAACAAAATGGGTGAATTCCAAAATGTATGTATTGAATGCAGTCAAAGCATGCAAACGCGTAGTTAAAATTTAAAAAAAACGTATCATACTGCGTGTTTTTACTTTTTCGTACATTTTGCGATATGAAACATTATCAAAGTTTACACGGTTGCGTTAAGAATCGCTCTACTTTTTAAGGTTGCATTGCATACATACATTTTGGAATTCACCCAATGTCATAACGAATCTATTTTCTCTGTGTAGCCATTAAGTGTTGTCGTGGATCCATCTCAGATTGTGGAGACAGGATGCTGACTTATGAATAACTTTGCTTAAGTGTAACTTAGCTAGAGTGACTAAATTGGACGAATACGATACATCCCAGGTTGATGTTGTGGGGCAATAAAATGGCGTAACTGACTGCATCAAAGAACTTCGATAAACCCAATGTCACAAAGACGGTTCTTGAGATTTGGCGACTGTGTGAGGATAATATGTCGCTGTTCTAAGATTTAACAGTATGTCATTTGACGTCGATAATTCAACTTCAGTATTATCAGAATTCTTCAACTCCAACATGGTCTTTGATAGTTTGGACATATTGACGAACACTACAACTTGTCTTGGCGTGGTCAATCCTTCCGAAAAATTCCGAACTTTTTTTTTTAACAAACCCAAACTGCGAAGCGTTTTGCTTGTCTGCAGATACACCCAGAGTGTCTGACGGGAATCGAACCCGCAACCCTCAGATAAATAGTCCAGCACACTATCGACTGGTCTATCGGGTCACTGTGGATGTTGTTATGCTCCTGTTGTGAAGTGCGAACTCACTATTAGTATTCCATTAGCCATTAGAAAGATACTGTAATTTGCAGCGATAAATGGATGTTAGATATATCATAGATCTTAGATCTTTTGGTTTTTATAGCTCCATTTAAACAATTATGCGGAGTTAGTTTGATTCCAAAATCCACGAAACTACGGCAATCTTGGTATTGGAATTAGGGAAATTTTCCCGGGAATTTTTTAGTTCTAAATGAAACCAATAAACGATTTTTGAATTTTTGAACTAAGTCCCCAATGAACAAAGTCCCCAAACCGCAAATGAATTAAGGCCCCAAAATTTTATATAGAAAAAACCAACAACGAAATTTAGGGACTTAGTTCATATTTTGGGGATTTATTTCATTTCTAAAATTGGGGATTTAATTCATTATGAAATTACTCTGGGGTGTACCAAAAAGTGGCTTCTCTCAGAATAGTTTTTTTGCATTGCGCATTCTGAGCGAAGCCTGTTTTTGATACACCCCAGAGAAGAAAATCTTTGAGCCCGGCCAAAGGCCGGCAATGCAAAAAGGTTTTAGTATGCGAAGAAGGTTTCTTTTTCATTTTGGTTGGGGGTTTAGTTCCTTTGGTTGGAGATTTATTTCATTTAGAACTTTTGGGTTTTAATTCATAATGAATTAAGCCCCCAATTTTGGGGTTTTCATTCATTTGTGTTTTGGGGACTTTGTTCGTAGCGCCTCACGGGAAGGAAGATATTACGGGAAATTAGGAACCCTAATTGGAATGTATGTTGAACTGACTCAATCAAATCCATTAAGTTGGATTTGAGAGAATGGTACTCTTTTAGGATCAGTAGTGATTTCAATTATGGGTAAATATCTCCTGGAGGAGCACGATGTTGTTTTATTCTATGGGTCGTTTATCTGCAATATGGATATCATTTCACACATGTTCCACACATTTGTTAAGTAAGTATTTGTTAGGGTTGAACATTTTGTTGATGATGATGATGTTTATGATAAGGATCGATCACAAAGATTTGCCGGAAAGTCTATTTTGGGAGCAAGGTACTACGAAGCAAATCAACTGTTATCTTTCATGTTTCAGACTTTTTTTCCAGGCGGTTCTGGCACACCTCACCAAAATAACATAATTTCTGTTGCTGAGTTTAAAGAGCCTTTTGTGGAGTGACAATTATATTTCTTTTATATGGTTAATGAGATTTTTGTGGACTTCTAAACACACGGAATGCATTTGATTATCGACAAATTTTATAAGCTATTAATTCTACGGCCAAGGACTAGATTTCGTGAGTTAATGATTTAATCAATTTATTTGTGTTCTCGAGTTTGATGTAATTTTTTGGCATGTGTCAGAAACGCCCACTCAAGAAAATTCCACTTCATTTCTCAACAAAGCTACACAGATTAGCTCTTAAAGGCAACAATGAGGGAGCTGTTTATTAACAAATTTTTGTATTTAGTATAAGTTTGAGAAACCGTTTGTTTCGTAACAGATTCCCATGAAATTTCTAATATGTTATGGTTACTAAAGGGATTGTTTTGGCGTCCACCAAAATGTTTATATTCGAAAATGTTTCACAGCCTGTTTTCAGAACACAATCGAGTAAGTTGTACGAACATTTTACTCGTGTCTCACACAAGTAAAATATTTGTGTTCTATAAACAGCAGGTAAAATCTAAATTAGATTTAAATACATTTATGGTATTCACATGGTCTGCTATTAGTCATATTGTCATAATTTCCTAATATATTATAATAGTTGTTGTTGTGTTTTAAACAAAAAAAGTATTATTTTATGACAAAATAATAAACATAGTTCAAATTGTCTTATTAGTTTAGAACAGTTTTGTTTGAAACACAACAAAAATTTGATTAAACTATCATAATATATTAGGACATTATGACAATATGCCCAAATAGTAGACGGTGTAAATACCCCAATTAATTAATTTAAACTTTTACGTAAATGGGGTTGAAATATTTATACTCCTACTCTTTTGTATAAATGTTAATCACTAAATTTAGTTACGATTTAACCTTTGCATATAAATACGCTTTAATCAAATTTATAAATAGAATATTTCTATAAAAGAATATTAAACAAAAAATAAATAAATTGTGTAAAACCACACCTAAAACAAATACACAAACCTTCATACTTACATACCAACTTAAATACGTCCACATTAAGTTGTAAATCATTCAAAATTGTTAAATAGAATTGTACTCTGGTACAAGGACTTCAGCAACAACCAAAACAACAATATTTTATATAGAATGGAATGGAAATATATTTGAAAACAAAAAAACCTAACCTCAATTTATATGTAACGTTTCTTTTGAAAAGCCAACAAAATGGAGGTGAACAACAGAACATTAGAACGGAAAAACAATTAAGAAAACAAAACAAAAAAAAGCAAAAGAGTGTGTACGAAATACTAGTAATTTAAAAAGGGAAAACTAAATATGAAATAAATTGTGCAACTACTTTTTGTATAGTTGAAAACTTAGGTAAATACGAACAAGTATAATTTAAAATCTAAAACTTAAATAAAACAAAGAGAATGAGAAACCAAAACTTAAAACTGAAGTAATTCATAAGTAGTGGTAATGGTGGTGGTACTAGTGGTTTTGTAAGGTCCCATTAACATTTCAACATTTGAATTTATATGGATATGGATGTACGTACAAGAAACTTCATGGACACTTTTACTATTTACAACTACAACTACTTATAGTACATGTTGTATTCAGTTCTATTCTATTTGTTACACCATCACGGTTTGGTTTGGTGTGGTTGCATGGCATGTGTATTACTACTGCCAGCCAGCATTTTTATACTATAAATCAATCACATTGGCTTCCATGTGCAAAAATATACATACATATCTACTACTTTTATACATATAACATATAGAAAAAAAAACGAACCAAAATTTTTGTTTGCCAAGTTTTGTGTAATCCTTAAGAAATCAATACAAGTTTATGGGGATCAAGTGAAAAGTGTATGATGCATATGCAATGAAACTGAAGATGAAGGACCATAAAATGTGGATATAAAATGACAATTGTTAAGTAAATTGACAATTCAACAGAAAACATACTTTAAAATTGTTAAAAAAAAAAATGGTTGGTTGGACCATCAGCAACATATAGTAGAAAACTTTTATATTGAGCAACTATTACTCATACCTCTACACCATTTTTAATTGAAATTAAGAACGTTATACATGATATTCAGAAAATTCCAAATGAAATTGAAAATTTCTAAAGGGTCTTCCAATAGAGACTTCTGAACTTTGATATTGTTGAAGCTACATCTGTCAAATTGGCTGCCATTTATTAAGTTAGCTTTGTCATGGACTGATATAGCGATCAACATCACGTGCAAAGAATAAAATTGTTTTATAAAACTGGTTGTTTTGTTCGGCCAACGTTCCGCGTGTTTCACCCATTTTATGCCAACAAACTAAAATTATCGAATTTGGGACGATACCAATCCACATGAGATCCAAGAGCATCCAAAACATCCCGAAAAAGTCAATTATTGGATGTGGATTTTGGACTGGTGGCGTCATCATCATTTTTTGATAACTACCGTCAACTGCGAGTGCTATAGGTCGATGATTACCAACTTCTTTTGGCCAGAATTGCATGATATGGACACCGAAGATATGTGGTTTCAACAGTTCCACACAGCTCATGCCACATTAGACATTCTGCACGAGCGATTTGAAGGCATTTCATGTGGTGGTGATGTGAACTGGTCACAGAGATCTTGTCATTTGACCCCGTTAAACTTTCTCTTGTTGGGTTTGTCTAAGTCGCTGGTCTATGCGAATATGCCACAAACCACATTTGATCTCAAATCCAACTTAACCCATGTCATCGGTCAAATTCAGCCTGATTTATGCGCCAGAGTCATGGAAAATTCGAAATTTTCCAAATTAAATTGAAAAAATTCCAAATAAAATTGAGAATATCAGTTTGAAATTGAGAAAATTCCAATTAAGATTAAGAATTTCAATGTGAAATTGAGAAAAATCCAAATGAAATTGAGAATTTCAATTTAACCTGGTAACATAGGGTGCAACCATGATACAACCATTAGAAGGTAGAATCACTAGGGAGAGAGTTTAAAATGCTATGCCTTGTTACGTCAAATAATAGAAAAATAAAAAACAGAAATCCAAAAATACGAATAATAACAAATGAAAATTGAGAAATATTTTGTTTATATTTGAAATACAGTTCAATATAATCGGAGTCATTGAAATGATGCATGCAAATCCGTGAGTGTTTCTTCAGCTCAACACCGCAGGCTGCACTCCATTCTTTAATTTTATTTTCAGGACATTTTATAAATCTTACGACATTTTGTTCAAATGAACATTTAAATTGAATTTAAAATATTTTTCAATTTAGTTAATTTTTGATGTGTTTTTTTAATTGTACTTTTATTTTTTATTTTATATTAGTCTGACAATTCAAGGCATGTAGAATTGAGAACATATTTTGTAGTGATTCTACCTTTTATTGTTATATTATGGATATATTATTCTATGCCTGGTAAACTTCTAATTGACATTTAGAAAAATTTACATGAAATTGAGAAATTTTTATTTATACTTAAAAATGCGATATTTACAATAGATGGCGTATCTTTTGAACGCCAAAAAAGCTTTTTTTGCTTCCAAAAAAAAGTGTCGCTGAAGCTCACCAAAGTTTATGGTGAATGTGGTCCATCGGTTTCAACATGCGAGAGATGGTTTGTGCTGTTCAGAACACGGAAGACAAAGATCGCCAAGGCCAGCCAAAAAAAAGTTTGAAGACCAAAAATTGGAGGAATTACTCCATAAAGATTGTTGTCAAACTTAACAAGAGCAATTACAAAACGTTTGCGAGCAGCAGGATTCATCCAAAAGCAGGCAAATTGGGTACCATACGAGAGACCTTTAAAGACGATTTTGCATGTCCGAAATGATGTTTGAACGCTTTAAAAGAAAATCATTTTTGCACCGAATCATTGCTTGCGATGAAAAATGGATCCTTTACGATAATCCGAAGCCCAGCCAACCAGTCGAAAGCCAAATATACATGACGATCAGGTAATGCTTTGTATTTGGTGAGACCAAAAGAGTGTTTTCTATTATAAGCTGCTGAAATCCGGTCAGACCATCACAGGGAACCTGTACCGAACGCAACTGATTCGTTTGAAGCGATCATTGGCCGAAAAACGCCCAGAGTATGTTTCGATCGATGCAGAACGCTCTCTCTGCGATACTCTTAGCTTTGATTCCTGCTTGGCCTCAAAAGATGAGCAGTTCTTTTGGCTCGGAAAACAAAGATGGGAAAATGTCTTAGCTAACAATGGCCAATTGAATAATGGCTGTGCTACAATCGGGTGTATGTAGAGGCCGCGGGAAGTAGATATCGACAGGAATGTTCCAACACGAAACCAACAATATTTTCTACAACAAAATAAAATAAATTTAGAATCCTGCTTTCCAAATCTGACACAATCGTTCATTTTGTTAAAGTACTACTCTGTACTAGAGATGAGCGATCCCGTGAGTTTTGAAGAACGACGTTCTCATTGAACGTGATTTATAAATCACTGTTCTTTTAAACAGTGACTGTGATCACGTTTTGTCTATGTTAAGCAAAATAACAATTATGTTAAGAAGAATACATTATGTATTATTTTCATTCTTAAATCTGTTTTTGTTGTTCTGTTAACCAAAAACTAATATATGGTGATTTAAACACGTCTGTTAAAAAAACATAGGAAAATAATAGAATTAAGCAAATGCAACACAATTTTAAGGGCACTGCTACACGTTCAATATATATTGTGATATTTGGATCAAAATGAGGTTATTCTGCGATTTGGATCGCGATCCATCAATACCGTATGCTACACGTTCAATAAATATCGCGATACTGGATAGCGGTCAATATATATTGAACGTGTAGCAGTGCCCTAAGAGAACTAACTGATATGTTATAATCATTTTATTTTATTCACTGTCTCCAACAGCAGCATAAAATTATGCGCCTAAAAATATGCAGTAACTGTTGTTACCAGTGAATGTTGAAAAATATAAAAGAACGACATTTAACAGTTCGTTGAAATACGTAAAAAAACGACATTAAAAGTACCTGTTACTTTCTCCATTTGAATTTTGAAAAATATTTTGGAACGACATTTAACAGTATTGTTACTTGCAATATTCAGTAACTGTTGTTACCAGTGATTTTTCAATTACAGTGATTAAATCACAGGTACGGAAATATCGCTCATCTCTACTCTGTACGTTTTTCTTTATTGATTGGAGAATTCATGGAATTTGGTTACATATGAACTGCACAATAAAATAATTGCAGCCGGTTCTACACAGTAAATTTCAATTTCAATGTGGAATTTGCAATTTTATTTGGAGTTCTCCCTATTTCATATTGAAATTCTCAATTTCATTTCGAATTCTCACAACTTCAATGAAAAATGCCATAGTTGCAAGAGTAGGAGCATGTGTGCTAAAAGCCACAAAATATTTCATGACACGATGTATTTGGTTTTTGTTGCTGCACCGTATTATTTTACATAATTACTATTTAAAACGTTATAGCCATTACTATATTATGTATTTAAGTAAATAAATATAATGTACGTTTTAAATAATTTACTGACCAACCATCACTGCGTATGTTTAATATTTAAATAATTAAATATCACTTATACGTCACATATGTTGTTGCGTGTAAATTATGAATTCATAATATGTTTTTTTTTATGTAACACAACATCATTTCATTTCTGTTTGTCAATCAGCCACAACTGATGATTAAATATACAAACACAATAAATAGTTTTAATATAATACAACTCAACTAGCTCGTCGTCTGCCTCATGTAAAATATATTTATTTTTGTATCTATGCAACTGCAAATACATATTAATATGAGTAGAAAATAATAAGCTTTTAGTCAATCAATGATCATTGAAACTAATGCTATTGAAATACATATATTAAGTTGATTTTCTACATTTTGTAAAAAAAGGTGTGACAAAATATAATAATAATCTCTCAAGGGAAAATTTTGTATTATATGTATTTTATTGAATTTATATTTGTGTTATTACGTTTACGGAATGATATCATTTATATGCTGTTTTTCTATAGCGAACGAGTGCCTTGAGTGGACGTTTTACATGTATTTTGTTTTTGTTACAATAACAAAACACATGTTAAATTTCCACTCAAAGTACTCGTTCGCTATAGAAAAACAGCACATTAGTCTTCTATTTGTGTAAAATTTAAGTAAAGTATCACATGTCTTTTGTATACCACAAATATTGAAATAATGAAATATTTACTTACAACTGAAGTATTTAACTAGCACTCACATATGTTTTATTACCTATTAGCTTAGCTTTATAAACACGGGGACTAATAGAACGTCTGTAGATCAGAAATAAGTTAAAATATTTGGAGTATGACTTAAAAATTTTGGATTTTTTCAAATTGGTAGCTTTTATTTTGAAACATTTGAACAATCACCCCTATCGCGAATCAATATTCCACATGAAATATTTTCCCTTTTCCTTTTTTCGTTCATCAACTTTGTTCACATGAAAAAAATTCCACTTGTTGTGAAATTTTTAGATGGAATTTTGTAAACAATAAACAGCTGTTACGAACAAAACCAACCATTGTGAATGAAAAGTTCATGGGAATATCACGATAGCAATTTTCCCTTCGAAGGAAATGGATATTTCATGGGAACAAAATTTCACATGTTATTGCCGATAGGGGTGAATATAAATTTATTCAAAGTATTGGCTATTGTTAGCTATGACCTTACCCATTTTTCTGGCAACATATAACTGCTCATCTTTTGAGGCCAATAACGAATCACGACAATTTCGGATACTCTGTTACAAAATGAAGCGTATCCCAGAGAGAGCGAAGCAAGGTCTGGACTATAAAGCGGGTGAGGCAAAACTTTCAAACCACTTCATTTTAAATAGTTTTTAACAGGTATTGTAACATGTGGCCGAGCGTTGAAATGTTGGAATATTACGGTTTCATGTCTGACAGCATATTCTGGACGATTTTTGGCCAATGTTCACTTCAAACGAATCAGGTGCGTTCGGTACAGATTCCCTGTGATGGTCTGGTCAGATTTCAGCAGCTCATAATGTATATTTGGCTTTGGTGTCGATTCGGCTGGTTGGCCGGCTTCACATACGATCTCTTACGCTTCGGGTTATCCTAATGGATCAATTTTTCATCGCAATCAATTTTTCATAAATTTTTCATGATTCGGTGCAAAAATCCATGTCTGGCCGCATATTCTGGGTTTTTTTTACCAATGCTCGCTTCAAACGAATCAGTTGCGTTCGGTACAGATTCCCTGTGATGGTCTGATCTGATTTCAGCAGCTCATAATGGATATTTGGCTTTGGTGTCGATTCTATCACGATCTATTACTCTTCGGGTTATCGTAATGGATCCATTTTTCATCGCAAGTAATGATTCGGCGCAAAAATGATTTTCTTTTATAGCGTTCATGTATCATTTCGGACATTCAAAATCGTCTCTCAAGTTCTCTCGTCTTCAATTCGTATGTTACCCAATTTCCCTGCTTTTGAATGAATCCTGATGCATGTAAACATTTTCAAATTGCTGATTGAGTAGCTCCCAATGATTTTGCAAGCTCTTGTTGAGTTTTATAACAATCTTCATGGAGTAATGCCTCCAATTCTTGGTCTTCAAACTTTTTTTAGCTGGCATGGGTGATCTTTGTCTTCCGCGTCAAAATCACCACTTCTGGACCGAACAAACCATCTCTTGCACGTTGAAACCGATGGAACACATTCACTATAAGCTTTGGTGAGCAATCGGTGTATTTCAGCGGCACTTTTTTTTTCAAATTAAAGAAGTAAAGTAAAACATCCTACATAAGACGCTCTGTTGGCACAAAATTAGAAATTTTCGAACCAGTTTGGGATTCTTTGCACGAACTTAAGATCCGAGATTTCATCGTGCAATGGATAGTTAATCACTCCTATCGGCAATAACATGTGCAATTTTGTTCCCATGAAATATCCATTTCCTTCGAAGGGAAAATTGCTATCGTGATATTCCTATGAACTTTTCATTCACAATAGTTGATTTTGTTCGTAACAGCTGCTTATTGTTTACAAAATTACATCTAAAAATATCACAACATGGGGAATTTTTTCACGTGAACAAATTTAATGAACGAGCGATAGGGGTGAATATGATTAGAGCCAGAATTATCAATTCGAACCTAGGTGCACACTGTGGTTCCAAATCATAATCTAGATGGACAAAATTATTTGGCGCTCTTTTTATATAGAATTGGTGTCTCCGATTCCAAAAAAAATATGTTTAAAAGATCTATATAAACTTTTTTTCAAGTTACAATAGGGTCTAGATATAGAAAAATAAATAATAAAACAAAACAAGTAAGAAAGTATGATCGATCAAGCTCGACCATATAATACACTACACTAAGTAAAAGAGCAAAAACATTTTTTTTAAATTTCAATAATTTATATGAATTTTGTGTATATAAAACTTATGACCAATTATGGACCGATCACCATGAAATTAGGTGGTGTGATTTATGTATATATTAAAGTTAACTATGTTGAATTTTGTGTGTATACAAACATTTTTAAGCGATTTATGCACGTTAAAGTGATTTTCGGAAGCGTGTCTATATGGGAGCTATGACTAATTATGGACCGATCGTAACAAAATTTGGTGATATGAATTTTGTGTATATAAAACTTATTTGGAGCCGAATTTGTGGAGATACATATATAAATTAAACATTTATGACCGATAAAGTCCAATTTCGGGAGGACATTTGTATGCGGGCTATGTGAAATAATAGACCGATTTCAGCCAGTTTCAATAGGATTGATTGAGCCAAAAAAATAATATGTACCAAATTTCATCGAAATATCTTCAAAATTGCGACCTGTACTCTGCGCACAAGGTTTACATGGACAGCCAGCCAGCCGACCAGACGGACGGACATCGTTTAATCGTATCAGACAGTGATTCTAAGTCGGTCGGTATACTTTAAGGTGGGTGTTAGACTAATATTTTTGGGCGTTACAAACATCTGCACAAACGCATTATACCCTCCCCACCATGGTGGTGTAGGGTATAAATATTTCTAAAAATTCCATTTCATAAAAATTAAAAAAAAGTATTTCGGTGGGTGCTGGCGGCTACAATTATTTTACAAAGACATTCCCCAGAAGTTTCATTAAATGATGGATATAGTCATTGGACGGGCTTCTTAAAACAAAAATATAAGTATATTTGAGACCCAAGTTTAAAGGACTATAACAGGAAAATGGAGAGGCCCATAAATATAACATATACACTTAATAAAAGCCTATATCAATGTTTATGTATGTTTTGAAGTATGAATTTCTATATGGTAAAGCAATTCAGATATATGTAATTTAGTAAAGCAGTAAAATATTAAAAAAAATTAACGAAAATATGTTTGAAAATGTTTTGAACTTCTGGCGCTTCTGTCGAGAAGTGAAATGAAATGTCCAATTGGAAAACCCATTTGTATTGGAGGAGTGCAGATTGACAGCTTCCGAAAAAACTTCGTTTTTCCAAATTCTGAAGATACCGACTTTTATAAATTTGGCCACCTAGATTTTGATTTGGAACCACAGTGGTGCATGGGAGTAAAATCACTTATACTTTAGCTGTTTCCAGTCAACGTTACCACAACCTGACTTGACCATACCAAAGCAAAAGGCGTTACAATATGTTGGCATAGGTACTAGGAGAACTTTTTTTTTAGGGCAAATTCAAGAGACTGGTAGTTAAGCCGGACACGACAAAGTTCGTTTTCGATACTAGAAAATTCAAATTGGTGAGCTTTAAAATACCGCATGGGTGTATGTCGGTAAGAGTTACAAGCTGAAGAGGTTTGAAATGGAACTTAATGCTTACTACATCTATACTTACGCCCTGTTTGGTGATAGGCAATATTAGACTGTTATAGTAAACTACTTTCTAATATTTAGAAATGAGTCTTTAAAATTTCTTTTGTAGTTAGGGTGATAATGTTTTTCTTACAAATATTCTATACCAATATTTCGTTCATAACACAGCAACAGCCAGTTTAAAAGAAAACTATAAATGTTAGTCCCCCCCTCAACATTTATTGATACACGAGTATTTGTGTATTTCATAAAATTTTGTGTAAATATGTCGTCTGTTTTCCTCTTCAATCTAAAAACCCCTTCACTTGTATTTTTCTCATCTTCTGGGTAAATGCTGGTATGAAACGTGTTATTGTCACGTTTATATAATTCATAACGATAAAAAAATCATTATTTTAAATAAATAATTAAGAAAGATAAATAAAATAACAAAAAAGTTGTGCACATTTTGTAACACAACTACAAGTCAATTAATTTTAAAAAAAGGCGTAGCTGCTACTAAATAGGGAGGGGAAATAAATATGAGTTTCTGTGGTTACTACAATGTTGCTACAAATTTGTTAATAAATACGAAATATTGCACATATTCGTAAATTGGATTAGATTTTATTGAATGTTTAAATTAAAGTATTAAAAAATATAAAAAACTATAACAATTTCATGTTATTCAATATGTATGTAGGTATATGTAAATTTATTTTATCTAAACAACCAACCACAACCATCATCATTTGCAAATATGATGATTTTTGACCTTAAACTTTTGAACTGTGTAGCATCGTTATGATTTGGAGTTTTTTATGGCTGCTCAAAAAAAAACTATATTGATAAATTGAACTGTAAATAATAATGTGATTTTGTATATGCACCAGCAGATTACCCAATAACTTGGTCAAGTTACGTCATTTGGAAACGAATTTATTTGCTGCAGATTTAATTTGCAAAAGTTTTCGTTTAGAACTCATACAAGTTTTGATTTTTTGTTCTTCTCTTGTGGGTACACAGGTTATTAAAAGTTTGTGATGTGATTTTTATGGCCTGTTTTTGTATTTCTGCAGATTATAAGCTAGTTTTGCTGAATTATGACCGTCGTTGTTTTTGAAAATTTTGTGATGTTAGTTACGGGTTGCTGCTAAGACTCAACTAATTTCTAAATTATTTTAAATCAATGTTATTGGTTAGATATAAAGATGAGTCATTCCCAAAATAATTTATTATTCAACGAAACGATAAGAAAACTAAAAAGGTTCGTTTTGTAAATTGTTTAATTTCATTCTATAGAAAAATCTCCCAACTCCAGTAACAAGACTACAGAATTCAGTATCCGATAGATCCAACAAATCGTGTATACAATTTTTCGCTGGACGGTGGGAAAGAATACTACATTTTATTGGGTGTATGATTTAAAAATGTGGGATTTTCAATAGATGATGTATCTTTTATGTCATTTTGACTGACATATCTATCAATTATTCTCACTTAGTTATGGAACATTATAGTGTAAACAACAAAATTCTTTTTGCTTCGAAAATATCGAATTTTGTACCAACAAAGCGTCATATGCGGGAAGTTTTGCTTTTCTTCTTTAATTTGAAAAAAAAGCACACCGATTGCTCACCGAAGATTATGGTAAATGTGTACCATCGGTTTCAAGGTGCGAGAAATGGATTGTGAAGTGGTGATTTTTGGTGACACGAATGACAAAGATAGCCCAGGCCAGTCAAAGAAGATTGAAGACCAAGAACTGGAGGCATTACTCCATGAAGATTGTTGTAAAACTCAACAAGAGCTTGCAAAATAATTGGGAGCTACTAAAACAACAATTTCAAAACGTTTGAGAGCAGCAGGATTCATACAAAAGCAGGGAAATTGGGTACCATACGAATTGAAGCCGAGAGACCTTGAAAAACGATTTTGCATGTCCGAAATGACGCTTGAACGCTATAAAAGAATATAACTTTTGCATTGAATCATTACTTGCGATAACCCGAAGCGTAAGAGATCGTATGTGAAGCCCGGACACCATATTCATGGTGCTAAGGTAATTCTCTGTACCTGGTGGAAGCAAAAGGGTTCTATCTATTATGATCTGACCAGACTATCACAGGGAACATGTATCGACTGCAACTGATTCGTTTGAAGCAGGCATCGGCCAGACATGAAACCGTAATATTCCATCATGACAACGCTCGGCCATTATATAGAATGAAGTTGTTGGGAAGTTTTGACTCACCCTCTTTATAGTCCAGACCGTTCCCCGTCCGATACGCTTCACTTTGGAACAGAGTATCCGATATTATCTTGATTCGTTCTTAGCCTCAAAAGATTGGCCGTTCTTTTGGCTCCGAATCCGTATGTTGCCAGAAAGATGGGAAAATGTCATAGCTAACAATGGCCAATACTTAGAGTAAATTTATATTGTACAAATTTTTCAAAATAAAAGCAAAAAATACGGAAAAAATCCCGCATTATTAAGACATACAAATACCACATAGGTACACAGAGAAAACGGATTTGTGATAGCAACCAAATTTGTTGCCAATCGAATGATTCGTTTGCACATATAGAATTTTTCGGTTCTATCAACAGAAAGTCAGTTGACAAGGAAGAATATCGGTTAAAGCAACCAAACTTTTGTTACCTCTTTTAAAATTTTGTAGCCACAACTGTGAAATTCGATAACTAAGGTAGAATCATTCGATTGGCAACAAATTCAGTTGCTACCAAGAATCTGTTTTCTCTGTGTATTAATTCAGGATATTAGGATATTTATTCACTAATTGTGGGCTACCCGTATAACCCATATTTAGTAAATACATTTGGAGATTTTGTCTCATTTAAGGGTTCACGCGTAACAATTTTCACATAGAATTCATGTAAATTACTACAAATCACCTTTCCTAAACCAAACAATGTTGTGAATCTGGTGGATTCCTGTCATATCTGGCAGTCACATAGAAGGTGTTTTATAAATTCTTCCTCCTCCTCATCTAAACAACTTCGGCTTTAGTTGTTACGTGTGGAATTTTATGCGTTACGATATATGTCCATTCATACAGTGCCCAGTAAGCATACATTTAAGAAGTCTTATCGAGTTTATATCAACAGCCAAGAGAGTCTTAATAATTTTCTGTGCCAGAGCATTTTAGCTATTCGACAAGTGGCGAACGTAGACCAACTGAGTTCCGTCACTTTTAACGCAAATTCATTAATCATAATATATAATAGAAGTCCCATTTGCCGTGCATTCATTAGCAATTACATTTCCCCGGATGCATTCATATCTATACTAACTTTGGAGTTGAGAGTTGATTGATGAAAGGCTGTCCATATAGATATCAATGTTCGACATCTCGAGATCTAATTCCCGGATTATTTTTGAGCCTGTACAAATACCAGCTCCGACCAAATTCGCTTGCATAAATTCGGATAGTTCATCAGAGAATATTTTCGAGACAGGCAGTATAGACGGAGATCGTGTTGCCTCGAAGGTCGAGTTTGCGACCCAGTCCTCTCTTGTCGGTGTTGTAATCCTAAAGGTTCTGTGAAAGTTAAGTGTAGGTGCCATATAATCCGTCCGCTGCAAATTCTCCATTTAGTTCATCGTTTTCTCAATTTTTCTTTTCCTTCAAAATAATAGAGTTTCTTAAGGTTCGGAAAACGGGTGTTTATTTCACTGTCGGGCCATTTCTTTAGGTTTGGAAACTAGAAACAGTTGCTGGGGACGTAATCTGGAGATTATGCTGGATGGGATAGCATTTAGTAAACCCAATTTATAGATTTTTGGCACGCCGACTACACACTTGTGAGGCGGTGCAATGTCATGGTGAAAAACTACTTCTTTCTTAATTTTTAATTCAAATCAATGCCGAATCAGTCCAACAGCTGTAAATAATGTTCGCCGATGATCGTTTCATGATTGCCAGCACATGTAACCCAAAAAACTTATTTCATTAGATCACTTATCAGTGAAAGAAATTTGTCTTTCTACTGAGTCTCAAAAGTATTTTATTATCGACAAGATTTCAAAAAAGTATAGATGTAACACGTTCTCCTTAAGGTGTGCCTCTAATCACAATCTTCCTTGTTATACTTATTCCCGAACTTAATTGGCTAGCTCTTCAGCATGTTCCTTGTCCAGGCCTCGACTATTGAGGATATATTCACATTGTCAAAGGAATCCTCTATATCCATAAAGATGCCACTCTATATTGTCAAATGTTTCCTCGATAGTAAGAACAACGTCATTTAGGGCAGTTCCCACTGATCTTCGCTTATGCCTCTAGTCACAACCCAAACTTGAATTAATTGCCCAGCTCTTTAGGATATTCCCGTCCAGTTCGTTATTCTTTGATCAAGCCATAAATCAAAATAAAAGATCACGACAATTAAGGATACAGTGCTCTTGCGATAATATGAACTAATTAAAATCAGGTCAGAGTGGCGGCATGGTGTAGTGGTTAAAGTGCTTGCCTACAAAACCAAGCACCCCAGGTTCGATCCCTGGCAGAAGACGAAAAATTTAAATCATGGTTTTCGAGTTTTTAAAATTAACCTCCCTCTAAACAATCCATCCAAGAAGCCCTCTGACCACTCCTCCACCTGGAAAAGAGGATAACATCATGGAAAAAGGTAAGGCAGACCGCCACCCACCCCCTGGGAAAAAAAATAGGAATCAAAGATCAGCAAGGTTCCCCATCACTACACCAAATACACAGGGAACGACAGATGGCAGCACCATTATCCTAGACCAGCTACAGCAGACCAATCATCTACTTAGCTGGATAAACAACCGATTAACGAAACTGACACAAGGCAAAAATAACAATCGATTGAATCCCTATGGCAACATCATACATGTATCCGAAGACCCGCTACAGCAGACCAATCATCTACTTAGCCGGAACAACAACCGTTTAAAACTGATACAAACAATAACAATCGATTTAATGGCAACACCGTACATGGAGACGCACGATACTCCAATAATTAGGATGGGAAATACTCCATCAATTCGTATAAGATGGAGATGCTTTGTGGAAGCCAAATGCCCCCAAGTGGGGTAATGGAAAAAAAAACCAGGTCAGTTCACTTTTGCAAGATTGTTCATATTTGCGAATAGCATCTAATTCCCATCAACAGCTAGGGAAGTCCAAAAATTATTAAGCAGTTGAATTAGAATTTAGACACTACTTTGTTGATTTAGATTTCAATTCTGTGTAAATAGATAAAATACGTTAAAAAAACAAAAAAAGCTCTTCATATTTTAAAAAGCTTTAAAATATGAACAGCTTAGTTCACCAAGTTTATATTTTAGAGTACCCTATGGAAGTAAAAAGTGTTTATATATTGGGGTGTTCATATTATCGCGAGTTCACTGTATATCCAGAAAAAATGTCGTAACATACTCTCACTTGTCAAGTCTTCTCTCGATAATGCGGACATAACCATTTCTCTTTCCACATATCTTTCCTTAAGGTAAACGTGATGTGCCTTGCAGAAGTTACCGGGAATGAGGATTTTCCGGACATTGACCAGACTTTCTTGGTCTGTAGTCCTTTCCGGTAATGTGCTATATCCTTCCCTCTTTGGGAATAAATAACATTGTATCTACCTTCATTCTTTCGCAATATATCCAGTTTCCACACCACTTGGCTGCCATGTTACATATAACATTACAAACTTAATTATACCCTGATACATTGTAGCACAGCACAATAAGTTAATCCCCTCTTAAAATAAAACAAAACGCAAACATTCTGCAGATCTGTCTGTCTCTATTTTAATCTCTTAATAGAAATATTATGCACTTTGTATTATTTGCTGCTATTAATTGTATATTTTTGTTTTTATTTCTGGTAAAATATTTATGTTTATTTGAAAAAAAAAAAACAAAATATTTGCACTTGTACCATGAAACCCCCATCGTCAACATCAACATCAGCACCATCACATTGTCACCAGTTGTTGGATACATTTAATGTGTCTTTTTTATTTATTTTATTCGGAATATTTTCTGTTTTGTGTGCATGTTGCACATGTGGCATTTATGTTTTGTTGAATATTTGTTGTTAAATTTTGTAGTTGTTGCTTTCAAGGTACAAGTTTATTATTATTTTGTAGGAGACGCAAGAAACAAAAACTTTTGCGTTGCTTTATTTGCCTTGCGAAATAAAAGTGCCTCAATTAATCATCATATTTAATTTTTTATAAACTATATAAGAGAGAGAATGGCAAAGAAAACTTTTGATTTTTATTTTTAGCAATTAAAAAGTTGTGTTGGGTGTAAAAAATATCGCATGTTGTTATCCAAAGAAATGTAAAGTTTTGCAAATAGTACATATTAAAAAATTTTATAATATTTATATACATAGTCATATAAACTTTATTTATAAATGATTGATAGGGAAATAATTGTAGTTGCAATTAATAAACCAAAAAGAAAAAATGGATTAAAAGATATTTCGGTATTTAGATTAGTTGTAGAAATTATATAGACATTATTAAGCAATCTTTTGAGATTAAATTTTCTTGGTACAAACGTTGCAACTGACAATTATTCCCGCAATATTTCAAATCGAAAAGTAAATAACTGACAAAAGTGATTTAATTTGGGCGGGATCAGACTAGTGGGAGTGTCACCCGCAATACAAAGTAAACATGAATTTTCGAATATCTAGAATACTATTAAAGTGACAGTCATAAAACTTTGCACTATTTGTTATCATTGTACTTAACTGAGATACGAAGGGGCGGGATAAGTAAAGTGGGCATGTCACCTCCGATACAAAGTAAATTATTATTGACGAATAATATTCTATAGGAATTTGAAGTGACAGTTTCAAAAGTTTGCTCGAATTATTTTATTATTATAGTATATAGCTTAGATAAAATAGGCGCGATCTGAATAGTGGGCATGGCAACTCCCATACAAAGTAAATATTAAATATCTAGAGAACAATTAAAGTGTTTGAAAACATTGCACGGGCCCTTTTATTGTAATTTTCTTTACTTGAAATTAAAATGGGGGAGACAGAATAGTAGGCGTGGCTTCGCCCATACAAAGTAATAAATATTATCCAATATTGGCAAAACTATTAAAATGAGAGTGTGTGAATTACTTTGTTAGCATTGTTTATAATTAATAGGTCTATTATTCCGAACTAATGTTGACAACCGAATGGTATTACTTAAGGCAACTGGTAGCTATCATGTTCTGTTGCCAAATTCGCGACCAAACAATTGTTGCCCTCTGAAAACCCAACTGAAGTTCGGTTGAAACACAATTAAGCTGGATCATGAACATGACACCTTGGCATACAATTAAGCGGAATCATGATAGTGAACGTGACACCTTCCAAACAAAGTAAATATTTTTACTATATCTATATCTGAAGAACTATAATATGGCGAGTCTTCAAACTTTGTTACTATGCCATACCACATCATATAAAGCCCTATTTTCCATGCTAAATTGGCTCCCTGTTGGTCTTATGTTCAGGGGCATCGCTCTTAATGCAGCCATTAGACTCGTAATCTTTGGTGTTGACAACCGAAGGAATTTCGCTCATGCAACCATAATCAGCTGTCTGAGACACCTCCCTGGCAACATTGACTACTGCACTCCTTGACCTTTGACAAGGGCTTTAATGCAGGGAAAGGCAACCTATACTATTGCATTTTACGATTGTATTAGTTATACACTCTCTCCGCTCTCACCACGAATCGGTGTTGCCAGTAAACTTTCGTCTCTTTTCCCCAATTAAAAATGTAAAATCTCATATTGTTCATCATACATCTTTAAAAGTTGGGTCAATTTTTTTTTTCACTGACAACGCTGATTCTTAAATTGTGCGATAAAAAACGATACACAACCTGCTTGTTTGAATTCTCAAGCTAGACTGATTAAAAGTTGTTTATTTCTCTACAATGCGTGTGCACACGTACGTAAGAGAAGAGTAACTGAAAAACGCGCGCCGCGCCCATGTTTTGCCTTTCCCTGCTTTAATGTGTCGATCACTAATGGAAAACTTGACGGAAGAACCCATTCGAGATCTTCATTGATGGCTCAAAATCGAATGTGGCTTCTATATCGCACAGACTGATATGATTGTGTATTTTAGATCACTGAATCAATCCAGTGTTCTTTAGGCTGAGATCTCTGCCGTGGAAAGGACCGCGAAATGGCTAAAGTTCTCCACGACATCTAATCTGGGCCTCAAATGACGAGCACCTGTATATGAGATGGCGAGGCATTCCTAAGTAAGACTCTTCCGGATACAAGGACATCAATATATCCCAGGAAACTGTATTATTTTTTTTTTTTAAACAAACACCCAGAGTCTCTGGCGGGAATCGAACCCGCAACCCTCAGATTAATAGTTCAGCACACTATCGACTGGTCTATCAGATTCATTGGCCAAGATGAAAGCCTCAATACGACATGGAGAGTTTGGACTCGACTGGTTGGAATTCCGTTGGGACAAGGCCCATTTGGTCCAGTTATGATAGTCGCAGAACATCAACACAGATAAATATTCCATGTGACCGATTAAAGAACCTAGTTGAACTGATCACAGCTCACTGTCTGATCTGTGTGCATGCTAGCGATTAAATCTCCCATATAACGACTTCTACACAAGTTGTCCGGACCTAAAAAACCAAAGTCTAGGCGAATTATTCTTGTACGACTTAATGGATCTGTCAGGAACGAACGTTAGAAGGTTGGATGCCTTCATACGTGGAATGGAATGGTTTGTTTAATAACTCGAAACTTGTCAGCTGGGAAACTATGGCTCTCTCCTTGAAGGACCCACGTGCGTCAATTCGAAGTTGCTGCCTATTTAACCCAACCTATGTAGCCAGTGTCCGTTGGGCTTAAAATAAACGGAATCAGAATAGTGAGAGTGGCATCTTGCAAATTATTATTTCGCTGTGACTATAATAATCAGCCCAATTATGAATTAAAATTCCCCGGGAGTTTTTTCCGTTTTCCCATTTTTCCTATTCAAATTCAATGGGAAAAAACTCCAGGGGAACAAACTCCCGTGGAATTTTTTTATTCATAATTGGGCTGAATATCTATTTAACTTATAACAAATCTCCTCTTACCTTTAGTGATTCCGGAAAAAAACGTTCTAAATAATCCAATATTTCGGGAAGCTCAGATTCTTGCACCAAACGGAAGTGTCTGCCTTCAGGAATGATTTCCATTTCTAAAATGAATAGAAAAAGGAAAACTATTAACATTACTTTTGCAAATAACAAGGAACAAAAAAAGAAACAAACATAAAAGTACTTTTCACATAAGATTTAAATGCTTTAAAAGTATTTCCGCATTTACAGGATTTACAGTTTTTTTCATCTTATTTTTGTTGTTGCTGCTTACATCCATTTCATAATGGTCCTTTTTCAAGGCCATTGCAGTGGTAATGAATGCAGCGAAATAACAACAAAAATAAAAAATAAACTGGTATAAAATTAAAAAACAAACAGAAAAAAAAAAAATAGTCCTGTAGAAGATTTCAGAATAAAAAATCAATGCTTTTGTTATAAATTCCAACTCTGTATCATCTAAATGAAATCTACTGCGTTTAACAATGCTCTTGAAATGCCTTCAACAGCAGCAACAATGACAACTACAATAATGTTGCTGCTGCAGCTGTTGTTGATGGCATGATGGTGATAGTGATGAAATATGGATGATTGAATGAGCGACTGACTGACTAACTGTCTCTCTGTCTGTCTGAATAAAAGAGTGAGTGTAATATAAACATGTTATATAAAATATAAAATATTTTCAATGCGTAATGAATGAATTGTTAAAGTTCTTATGTTCTCATTTACAAACAAACTACAAACAAAAAAAATTCTACTTTATAACTTTATTTTTGCCATTGTTCAGTAGTTTACTGCAAATATATTCATATTTTGTTGAAATTGTTGTTTAATTTAAATATACATACATGTAGTATTATCTTTTTAGCTCCAACCTTGTGAAAATATCCTTAGGCTTTTTGGAATGAAAAATCTGTTTTTAATTGGTTTGTCTGAATGTCAATTTAGTTGTTGGATTGTATGTAGTCTTTTAACCCTAGAATGGTAGCCTAAGGTTAATAATAACCGTAAAGCCTAAGAGACAATTTCTTTTCCACAAGAAAACAAGGAAATACTATATTTTGTACCAAGTCTAGGGTTAAATTTTTATAAAAATATAAATTTTTTTCCCGACCTTCTGTTTATTTTTGAGATAGTTAGATTAAATATATGAGTATAACAGATACAATTAATAGAATATAATAAAATCGGAAACATATCACTTGATATCCTTCACCATGTGTGGCAAGGGTATATACAAGTTTGTCATTCCGTTTGTAATTTCTACATTTTTCATTTGCGACTCACAAAGTATATATATTCTGGATCGTTATAGATAGCGGAGTCGATAAAGCCATGTCTTTTCAATACCAAAATTCTCGTTATATTGTAACAAGATTTGGGACAGTAATATATTTATGGGCTTTATTTTAACCGAATATTTAGACTACTATCGCTAATTTAAAATTCAAAGTTTATTTGCAAATTAGTCAATGCTTAATACATGAAACAAATAGATATTACGAACGAAGACTTTAACCAAGACCAGCATTTTGGAAAAACATATTTGAATGTCAAACAAATTATCAAGAAAGTGATTAAGTGCTCTTGTACATCCTCACAGTGTGGACAAAGCTTCCTTTCATGAGTACAAATAAACGATTTAAATATTTCTCAAAAATTGTTAGTGCAATTCAATTACAAGGAGATAAAATCCAAAATTATAGGAAGAAAGCCAAAATGCTAGGAATTAATTCTTATTAAAGTAATTTTAGAAACTAAGAACAATTGAATTGTTATGAAAGGGTCTATAAATGTTCTAGAAATTTAAAATTACAATATCTTAAATTAGCAAATATGTATTACAAAATAGACACTGAAATGTTTTTTTTAATATTGGGTATAAATGCGGGATTTACAATCGATGACGTATCGTTTGAACCCGGTTTTTGTCATATCTGTCATTTATTTTCAATTAGTTATTGAACATTATATTGTAAACAACAACGTTTTTTTTGCTCTACTTCTTTAATTTGAAAAAAGTGCCGCTGAAGTACTCCCATTGCTCACCAAAGCTTATAGTGAATGGGTTTCATTGGTTTCAACGTGCGAGAGAGGGTTTGTGTGGATCAGAAGTGTTGATTTTGACACGACAGAAAAATATTGCCCAGGTCAGCCAAAAAAGTTTGATGGCCAAGAATTACTCCATGACGATTGTTGTCAAACTCAACAAGAACTTGCAAAATCATAGGGAGCTGCTGAAGCAGCAATTTCAAGACGTATGCAAGCAGCAGGATAAATACAAAGGAAGTAAATTGGGTACCATACGAATTAAAGCTGAGAGACCTTGAAAGAAGATTTTGTATGTCTGAAATGCTGTTTGAACGCTATAAAATAAGTTTTGCACCAAATAAATACTTGCGATGAAAAATGGATCCATTACAATAATTCGAAAAGTAGAGATCATATGAGAAGCCTTGCCAACCAGCCGAATCGAGACCAAAGCCAAATTATAGGTATTTTTCTCTATTTGGTGGGAGCATCTGACCAGACCATCACAAAGAACCTGTACCGAACGCAACTGATTCGTTTGAAGCGAAAATTCGCCAAAAAACGCCCAGAATATGCGGAACACATGAAACGGTAATATTCCATCATGACAACGCTCGGCCACATGTTGCAATACATGTTAAAAAGTATTTAGAATGAAGTGGTTAATAAGAGAGACTTAACTCTGGCATACGCTTCACATCAGAACAGAGTATCCGAAATTATCTTGATTCTTTCTTGGCCTCAAAAGATAAACAGTTCTTTTGGCTCGGAATACATATGTTGTCAGAAAGATGAGAAAATGTCCAATACTTTGAATAAATTTATATTGTACAAATGTTTCAACACAAAAGCTAAAAATTTAAAAAAAATCCCGCATTATTAAAAACAATTTTTTTCTTTTTAAAAAATTTTAGTGACACAACAATTTGGTTGAACAAAATATTTGGTGAAAAAATCGATGTAGTCGCGATTTTTCGCTTATACCTCAGCCATTTGTGGGCCGATTTTCTCGATTTAAATAGCAATCTAAATATATTGATATATCAATCATGTATGAAAGTTATTTGGTGGCTACGGAAAGTTGATTTCAACAGACAGAAGGACAGGCTATGTCAACTCCTTTATCTATTATAAATATACTTTATGGGGTGGAAAATTAAAAGTTTAGAAATTACAAAGAATGCCAAACTTTCCTCTTGAAGGTATAAAAATATATGATTCCTAAATGAGAAAAATTAATTTTTTTAAATTTTTTACAACCAAAATTAGTCATTAAAGTTACTATGCGGAGAACAATCGGAGAATCTTGGGAGCATCAAGAATCTACAAAGTTAAAAATAAGGGTCATTCTAATAGGCACTATATTTTTACTTTACAAAAATAATTATAATTTTTCTAAAGTATTGTAATATTTAAAACATAACTTGTTTTTAGTGCACCTTTTAAACCAGTCCTTCTGTTATTAAAATCTAACTTTCAATGGCAAGATTTTATTATTCACAATGTTGCACAAATTTCAATATTTATTTCGACTTTTTTCACGAACCACTTTTATACTTATGTTAGTTATATGAATTTATGCATATTCTTTGTTAAATTTTTTATTTAAGTAGATATCGCACTTTTGGTTTTTGATCCGTTTATATTTTATCTTTGAAGATCGCAGTAACAGATTACAATTTCATAGCTCAAATATAGAAATTATTCCAAAAAAATGTTTAAATTTTTTCCGATATAAGCGAATTTTAATAAATTTGGTATTTATCATTATATGAGTAATATTTAAATAAGACTGTAATAAAATAATACTGTTAGTATTTAAATAATTTTTTTATATGACATATTATTTAATTGGTGATGTGACGAGGGTTTTGTTCCAATTAAATGGCATGCTTTTGCCTTAAAAAAATTGCATCAATCTTAACCCTCTCATAGCCAATATTGCGTTTAGATTTTGTGAAATATTGTTGGAAATACAATTACTATTTGAATTTAAATTTGATTAGAATCATTGAATAACTACATACACACAGCCTCAAAAGTGATTGATTTTTTAGGATCATGAAAACCAGTCCGACTTAAATCTTTTTTTTCACAACCGAATCTATTATTCAACTCAATCTCCAACAAACCTAAACATTAAAATTTTAATCGATGAATAAATTTTAGGATTTTCATTATCTTAAAAAAACCAAATAATATTTGATGTATACTCACTTTTGAGGCTCACTGTAGAATGCAAAGAGAGAGAAATGTCAATGAAAATGATCGAACAAATTTGCTCTCATTTCTCACAAATGTGTGATACAATAACAAATTATATGGCAATACATTCTCAAGCATTAGGTTTTTGACAACAGACTTAGGTTTTAGGCTTTCAGTTCTCTATCTTGATGTCATATATGGTTTATATTTTAAAGCAATTCCTTTGTTAAGAGTTATTTCTATGAATCACTAAATATTTCGCCCACTGTGTACAACAATTACTGCTTATAAATAAGTATTGTAGTTGTAATATGTATTACTTATAAATCCATTTACAGTAGCGAATCAAACTACTTATTTAATAGTCCCAATAGAACCTCTAATAAATTACAAAGCATATTAAATAAATTACACACTGAATAAGGAGTGAGATCGAAAAATTCTTAACATACATATATGTTTATAAAAAAGAAACCACTAAACTTACAGCTTTAATTTTTTTTTTATTTGATTGAAATTATTATTACAATTTACAAAAAAAATTATTTTTATAGTTTTAATCACTAGTGATGAAATTTTGAACCTTTTTCGGAAACCCTTCCATTAACGTTTTTATAGTGCTTTCTGTCACTTTGCTCGAACATGTAGTCCATCTCCGTTTAAAATCTACCACACTTTTGGACACCTTTTTTGTACTCTTCAATTCTCTTTTAACAAGAGCCCAATATCTCTCCACTGGCCTTAGCTCCGGGCAGTTTGGAGGATTTGCCTCTCTTGGTACAAATACCACATTATTGTTCTTGTACCACTCAAGGGCTTGTTTGCCATAGTGACAGGATGCCAAGTCAGGCCAAAAATAAGTGGACACATTATGAAGTCTTATGAATGGAAGCAGCCTTTTTTGTAAACATTCCTTGATGTAAATTTCGGTATTTATAGAGCCCGTTGTAACAAATGAGTGGCTTCTTTTGCCGCAACTGCATATTGCTTGCCATACCAAGAACTTTCTGGGAAATTTTGTCTGCTTTTGGGTCCTAAACTTTTCTTCAACATTCCCTCGAGCATCAGCAACATAAAATTTTTGACCTGGAAGTTGCGAAAAATCTGCCAGAACATACGTTTCGTCATCCATTATGCAGCAAGAATATTTTTTTATAAAACTTGACTTCAATTTCCGTGCTCTGTTTTTGGCCTCTAAATTTTTAGTAGCGTTCCTGTCAGGAACTTTTTGAGCCTTGTATGTTTTTAAACCTGCATTAGCTTTAACTTTTCGTACCAAATAGTCCGAGCACTGAGCTAACCGGGCTGCTTTCCTACCGGATGTGTTGGGAGCTCTTTTGAAAATGCGTTCTATTTTTTTGGCTTTAGAAACATCATGTGGACCATTCCTTCTACCTGAACCAGGTTTTCTATCAACTGACAAGTTCTCCCGGTACTGTTTAATAACATTGGAAACAGTTTGACGGCAGACCTTTGTATGCTTGGCCAACTTTTTGTAAGACCAAGTTGGGTTTTGTTGAAAATATTTAATAATTTCAGTACGCACTTTTTTCTGGTCACTCATTTTAATCAGATTAACAAAAAAATTAATATAATTGACATTACACATAATAACTGACATGTTTTTCAAAGGTAACTTGATCAAAAAAAAATTCAAATAATACTTGGGTTAAAAAATGTAATGAAAAACGTGTGTTAAGAATTTTTCGATCTCACTCCTTATAAAAAAGATACTCAAAATTGTTGCGTTAATTCATGTAATGCCATAATTATAACAATACAATGCTGAAGAATTGTAATAATTCATTCATTGCCAATGGCATAATTTATGTGTGCAGTGTTAATTAAAGTCAAAATGAGAGATTAAGAGCAAAAATTAAATGAAAAGAGAAATTTAACAAAAACTATTTCATTAACACAAACGAATTTAAAAAACAATAAGAAGAAAAGCTGTTTAAAAAGTGCTGCCTTTCTAACCCTTTGATATTGAGTTAAGGGTGAAACATGTAGCATATTTTCGGGGTTTTAGGGCAATATTATTTGAAAAGAACACGTTATACGCTTATCAAACTACATTTTTCTCAGAAGAGAACACAAGGAATGGTAAAAGGCAGAATAAAGGCATCATTTATGACAGAAAAGAAAACGCCATAAGAGTTCTTTTGTAAGAACACTAGTATTTGCCATCTATGTAGGGGTAATTGAATTCCGCCTAAGACACGTCAAACAGGTTATTCTGTTATTAACCAGTGGTGACCCATGATTGATTAAATCACTAGTGCGGACACAGTAAGGATAACTTTATAGGGCACATTTTAAAATTACTAAATGTTACCTTTAAATAAAAACTGCTAAACTGTTAACTTTTCTTACGTCTGTCTATATCTTACCATGTTCTTAATCTCATATATATACTTTAGCTCATCAAGTTATTTCAAACAAAAAAAGTTAGTTTTTTCTCTTCAAATTAAAAAAGAAACAAAATTCAAGGATAAATTTCCACTTTACAACAGATTCCTGCTCTTACACCCACACTCAAACACACACATCTCCCCCAGGAACCATAAATAGCATGAGCACTAAACACAAAAACGAGACGAGTCTAACTGTACTTCTTAATATGTGGCACATACAAATTTGTTGTTGTAGTAACAATGTTAACGACAAATTTACGCATTTTTTAAGGGTGAACTTTTCTTTTTTTTTTCTTTTGTTGCTCTTTTTTCCCCCCTCAAGAGCAGGTTTTTCTTTGCAGTTTCTTTCTTTTTTCTTCTTTTTTTTGGATTTTTATCAGTTTTTATTACAATTTTACTTTTACTTAGAACATAGGTTTTTTTGTTTGTTTTGAAATTATAAAAGCAACAGGCGGTGGTTGGTGGTACATAATATAATTTGCTGTAAATATTTGGCCTGTAGCTAAAATGGTGGGCAGTAGCAAAACATAAAATAATCTAATTTACATAAGTATTTACATCAAAAGGCACTAACAAATTTGTACAAGCATAAACTACTTGGTTACCTACAATATTAATTAAAGGAGGGTTACTACCAAAATTATGAGATAATTAATAGCAGTTTTTAAATCACTATACATAAGTAAGATATAATAGTAAAGGATATCACACATTATACTTAATAATTTCTTATGCCAATAACGTATTAATTACATTTGTTACCCCCTGTCTATACTTGACATATATTTATCATAAGAATTAATGACGTTTGTTGTCAAGACAAAGTTGTCTGAGCAAAAGCATTAACAATTTTGTCATAACGAAGCAATAATACTAATAAATGAAGACTATTCCTGATAATTTTTTATCTTGACAACGATTTTGACGTTTATCATGATAAAAATTTATCAGGTATAGACAGGGAGTAAGACAACTTTGTCTTGACAACAAATTTCATTTATTGTTATGATAAATATTTGTCAAGTATAGACAGGTAACAAAAAACTGACACTAAAAAATAATTTCTTTCTAGTTTCAGTTCATAATTCTATATTTTTGTGAATAGTTTATATTTTTTAGTACATTTCTTTAGTGCATATTTAGAGCACATTATTCGATTTATAGTGTATGTTTTAAGAAACATATTTGTTAAGATCTCGAAACTGCTTTGAATTTTAAAATTGTTAAAGGGAACTATTTTTTATATCTTTCCATTTTTGGACACCTTTTAGCATTGTTTTCTTTAATCCTGATTTAATACCCAATGACTTTTATTCATTCTCACACATCACTTCACATCTTGTCTCAAAACATAATTAAAGCAACCCTCGTAGTTAATTTAATTATTTTGGATATGCGTTTTTTTTATTTTTTTTGCATAAATAATCACTGGCACACAACGAGAACAATATCAAATTGCCTCATTAATCTATTTTCGGAAAAATAATAAAAACAAGTTTGTTTGTTATTTACTAAAAGTATAGACAAAGTCATTAAAAGGTTTTTTTTGCCAGTAGTTTTGTTAATAAAAGAAGTATTGTAATTAAAGAAACCCTCACCTTTAAATAATAATTTTAATGGGGGAAAAAATTAAGTGAAAAGAAAATGGAGAACAATGAAAAAATCATGGCTAAAGGTTGTAAAAGTTTCTTAGGGCGAAGGAAACTGAGGCAGTGGTAAGATTCTAGTCTGAATTTTTCATGTGAATGGACATGGCATTGTCCTAGGAGGGGGTGGGGGTAAATCGGTATGGATCGACGGAATCTATGCTGGACAAGTTGAGAGTTTAGGTCTTAACCTAAGATATGATACTTCTATTTAAAACAATGTATTACATTTTAAAGATAAGGGAAGATTTCCAACACAAAATACTTTAAAATAAGTCATAGTTTACTTCGGTATGTAGGACCATTATAATTATGTCACATTAGTCCCAGAAAATTTCAAATTAAAACAAACAATTCCATATGATTAAATAACAAATTAACATTTGTAAAGCTTCAATGGTTTCTATGTAATATTGACATCCATATATACATTTATTTACATATATATGTATTCTTTTATACAAATTAATTGAATACATGAAAAATATACTTGTAATTAATTAATTTATTGTTTGGGCTTCCGCATGGGGCGGTCTTTAACAAATTAATTGTGTCCCACATTCGGCAATTTATTTTGTAATATGAATATTTTGTCCATTAGGGAATCAACAAACTAATTTAACATATGTTAAAGTCCTTTGCAGGTTTTCAGATAATATCTTTGTTATAATGATTACTAAACAAATTGAACAAGTAGAGGTAAATTAAAATATTTTCGCATATATTTATTGAAATGTTTATATAAAACATTTTAAACGCTTTAACCGATTATTCAGGAGACGAAAAACGTTGACTTTCCCAGCAGAATCAATTTTTTTGGGAAATAAATCTGGCATTTCTAAACGGCTGTTCCGATCGGTATAAAATTTGACGCGGGCGTATGTATCCAAGGAGTATTCCAGTTTATGTTATTAAAAAAGGTCCTACAAAAGTTCCAGGGCGGCGCTATGGGGCTCAAAGTCGGGTACCTTCGTACCGATTTCAAAGATTTTTATATTTTTAGAAACGCTCGGCTAGGTTTTGAAAAACAAGCATTTTTTAAAATAGGTCGTATTTTTGGACCAAATGGTCTAGATTTTTTTTGTTTCACAGCAATATCAATTATGGATCCAAAAAAAAAAAACAATTTTCAATTAAAAAAAGTAAGAGAGCTATATTCGGCTGTGCCGAATCTTATATACCCTTCACCATATTATACTTCAAAATAAAAATTTTAAATATTTTTAGATAAAAAATTGTTTTTTCCAAAATTGATTTTTTAATATTTTTTTTTTTAAATTTAATTTTTTTTTTAATATTTAGCGAAAAAAAAATTTGGTTAAAAAAAAATTCGGGTTAAAAAAATTATTTTTTCCGATTTGGACCTACAATGGGTCAAACTTACTATGGTCTTATATACGTCGTTGCAAAGTTCTTTGAGATATCTATCATTAGATATCCATATTGTCTATATTAATGACTTAGTAATCCAGATATAGGTCAACAAGTAAGAGAGCTATATTCGGCTGTGCCAAATCTTATATACCCTTCACCAAATTATACTTCAAAGTACAAATTTTAAATATTTTTAGGTAAACCAAATTTTTTTTTTCAAAAGTTGTTTTTTTTAATTTTTTGTTAAAAATGTTAATTTGAATAGTTATTTTAATTTTTTAAATTTTAATTTGTTTTTATATTTAAAAAAAAAAAATTTTGTATTTTGGGTTAAATTTTTTTTCCGATTTTGACCCATTGTAGGTCCAACTTACTATGGTCTTATATACGTCGTTGCAAAGGTTTTTGAAATATCTATCATTAGATATCCATATTGTCTATATTAATGACTTCGTAATCCAGATATATGTAGGTAAAAAAGAAGTCAAAAATCGAGGTTATCCTGGATTTTAAATAGCAACCTTCTCGAAAGCATGTCTGACAGAATTATTGAAGATTTGGATCCGGAAGATATGTGGGGTCTTCAGATTGAGTTCAACAGACAGACAGACAGACGGACATGGCTTAATCGACTCCGCTATCTATAAGGATCCAGAATATATATACTTTATAGGGTCGGAAAAGAAAAATGTAGAAATTACAAACGGAATGACAAACTTATATATACCCTTCTTACGAAGGTGAATGGTATAAAAATAGGTCAAATATCGAGGTCCTGGTATTTTGCTTATATCTCATCCACTTGTGGACCGATTTTCTCGATTTTAAATAGCAAACGAGCCCGAAGAATTCCGGAGATATTGATGTATGAATCGTGTATGTAAGTTATTTGGGGGCTTCGGAAAGTTGATTTCAACAGACATACATACAGACAGACATGGCTTAATCGACTCCGCTATCTATAAGTATCCAGAATATATATACTTTATAGGGTTGGAAAATTATATTGTGGAAATTACAAACGGAATGACAAACTTATACAATATACCCTTGCCACACTTGGTGAAGGGTATACAAATATTATTGGTGCTTTTTCGGCGAAATGGTGACTTAACTCTTTTTTTTATTAAAAACAAATTTCTTTAAGAACATATAAAATTTTTATGTTTTTCTGTAATGAATCTTTACGGTAAACATTTTGGTATAAAACACATGTCATATTTTTCGAATATGTCACCCCTACGCCTTTCGGAATTTAACCTATTTTTTTAATCAAAATTTCAACTTTGGGCCACAGCTGTCAAAATTCCCAAAGCTGGAATAAGAAAACCGAAAGCTGCTTTGGAAACCTTGATGTGTTCTCTATTTATCCCCAAATTAGTTTCCCAGCCCAAAGGAAATGTGGAACCTATGGGCAAAATTGTAAAAACATACCATTTTTGGGATTTTCGCCCCTATATTTAGGAATTGCGGGATTCCCTTAGAATGACAAATTTAAAAAACTTTGAAAATTTTATTGAGTTTTGTTAATAAATAAAGAGATTTATTACATATTTATTGAGTTTCTAAAACTAAAATTTGTATAAAAATTGTAATAGGATTGCAAATATTACGAACAATTTGATCCACATTTATTCCGAACTATGTCAATGTCAAGTCAATGTTTCAATTATATTCAAAAATATGCCATTTTAAAACTCTGTCCTTAAAAAATATTGCCTAATGGCAGTTAAAATCACTATTTCGGAACAGTAAGCTGCCAAAACTACTGGGTTGTAAACTAATGTTTAATGTGCAGGAAAAAAAAGTCATTTGATATTAAATTAAAGCTGTGTAATATATGAGGATCGTGTGATAATGAGCAGACCTGTGAGGTCTTGGAGAAAGATCCATGTTTGGCGGTGGCTTTTCTTTATTTATCCAAAAACTTCTGACAAACAAATGGTGATTGAAAGGCCAATTACAAAATATTCTCAGCAAATGTTTAGTTAAAAGTACGAATTTTTACGATCTTTATGATGACAGATCAACCCCGATATTGCCATATATCTAAATATAAGAATTAACTCACAGAAAAATACCTAAAAATTATCTATTCACATAATGTTACCAACCAATGCAGCAACTGCAAAACTTGCCACAATTAATAATATTTAAACTTGCAAGTATTTAATTTCAATTGCAACAATGTCATCAAGTAATTTCGATAATCTAAATTTAGATAAATTCCTAAACAATTTCCAGCTTAAAAACAATTATTCTCACTATTGAAAATATTATCAAGCAATAAATAATAAATAAAGAAATAATAATAATAACCGACATTTTTGGCCCGGAAATCATTTATAAGTATGTACAACAAATATTGTATGTATGTATTACAAGCGGATATAAAAATAAAAAATAACAACAAAAATACATAATAGTTTACAGAACAACAAAAAAAAATTGTGGTCGTTAGAACATTTATACAAGTACTACGATACGAGTACATACATACATATAAAGTAGAAAAGAAGCAGTGCAAAGAAGCAAAAAAAAAGCTGTTAGTTCGTGCTACATACTTTGTATTACAATATTAATGGTTTGTTTTGTTACTATGGCTATAAATACCAGTATCTGTGTCAAATTCACTTTTTCAGTTTCATCCCTTCTTAGTATCTGGTGAAAACAGTAGAACGAAACAACAGCATACGAAATACGAGTAGTACATAAGTAATACCAACAAACTACATAATAAATAAATACTAAATTTACACAAAACATAAGTCAAGTCAATTCACTTTAGTTGGTAATTGTTACTGGGTTTAACATATACGATTGTATTTATACTACAGGGATATAAATACAATTGTATGGAAAGAACAGCTATGAGCTAAGGGCAGTAAGTCTCCACAAATTGTTTTTTTTTACATTTCAAAACGATAAATGTATTCGGCAGAAAAGATATCGCAAATCCGTTCGTTTTTTGCTAAACAATTTAAAAAATTTTAGATTTTCTGTTACCAGCTCATGCAACTTAAACGTTCAAACTCAAATTTTTATACCCACCGTCAAAAAATATGAGGGGGTATACTGATTTTGTATATATACGTATAAAGGTTCCTCATACGATTCTGTGACAATCTAGCTACACGCAGAGAAAAAATATAGTTGTGCATGTTTACTGTAACCATTTCAACATTTTTGCAAGTTTTTTAACAATATTATAGTCACATTAACTATTTATATGATTGTGGTAACCATAATATGGTTAATTTATGATTCACATGATTGTATCAATCATGTATATGGTGACTTGTGATAACCATTTTTATGATATCATAATCTGAGAACAACATATTGTCACAAACATATACTTGTTTACTGTAACCATATATATTTTCCCATCTATCTGGCTACATATGGATTCCGAGCCAAAATAACTGCTCATCTTTTGGGACCAAGAACAAATCAAGCCAATATCGGATATTCTTATCCAAAGTGAAGCGTATCCCAGAGAGAGCATTCTGCTTCGATCGACTTCGAGCGCAAGGTCTGGACTATAAAGCGGTTGAGGCAACAATTCAAACCACTCCATGACCGAGCGTTGTCATGATGCACAGTGGGGCAGAATCAATATTTTTTGGAAATAAATCTGGCATCTCTAAACGGCTGGTACGATCAGGATTTGACGTGGGCATAGCCAAGGACCATTCCAGTTTAAGTTATTAAAATGGGCCCTACAAATTGTCAAAGGGCAGCGCTATGGGGGCTCAAAATAGCGTACCTTCGACTCAGTCCTTTAAACAAATTTCACTTTTTCATAATAAACAAGTAAGAGAGCTATATTCGGCTGTGCCGAATCTTATATACCCTTTACCAAAATATACTTCAAAATACAAATTTTAAATATTTTTAGGTAAACAAAATTTATTTTTTTTCCAAAATTTTTTTCATTTTTTGAATTTTTCGAATTGTTATTTTTAAATTTTTATTTGTTTTTTATTTTTTTGGTGAAACAAAAAATTCGGGTTAAAAAATATTTTTTCCGATTTTGACCCATTGTAGGTCGTTGCAAAGGTCTTTGAAATATCTATCATTAGATATCCATATTGTCTATATTAATGACTTAGTAATCCAGATATATGTAGGTCAAAAATCGAGGTTGTCCTGGTTTTTTCCTCATATCTCAGCCATTTGTGCACCGATTTAACTGATTTTAAATCGGAAACTTCTCGAAAGCATGTCTGACAGAATTACTGAAGATTTGGATCTCGAAGATATCTGGGGTCTTCAGAAAATTGTTTTCAACAGACAGACAGATGGACATGGCTTAATCGACTCCGATATCTATAAGGATCCAGAATATATATATATATAGGGTCGGAAAATTACATTGTGGAAATTACAAACGGAATGACAAACTTATACAATATACCCTTCTCACGAAGGTGAAGGATATAAAAATTTGTATAAATATTCGGAATATTTTATTTAACAACAAGTCAATGGTTCTGACATTTTATACTAAAATATGTAAAAGTGCAATATATTTGAAGGACGGAGTTTTAAAATGGCATATTTTTAAATCTAACTGAGATATTGACTTGATTTATTTTTTTGTAATACCAAAAATTAACTTATATAAACAAAAAAAGAATTAGTTCGAAATAAATTTTTTTATACAAAAATCTTCTCCGTAAAAATATCTTACAGAAAAACATAAAATTGTTATATGCACACAGAAAAAGGATTGGTTGAGAAATGGTTACAATTACGAAAATATAGTACAGTTATCCAAAATTCTATATTAATTATCGAAAATGTATAACTCTAACAAATATTCTTGAATTATAGCAGTAAAATCATTCTTATAATGGAAATTTGGTTCGTAGCATTGTTAGATTAGTTAGCATAATCAATTTGTGTCTGATTAAAATAAATTTTATAGAATCGACAATTGCAACCTAATTGAATTCATATTTTAATACATACAACTTATAATACGGTGTTCTGAACCGACTGATAATTATGTTAATCAAAAAATGTTTTTTTGACATTCTTGAAAAAATAATTATAAAATAAAAACCAATATTTAAATTTAGAAAAATTATACAGAAACGAGATAAAAAATTTCAAAAATATTTACATATAAACGACGATAATCAATCAACAGCATTAGTAAAGGTAAGTAATTGAGAATTGTGCATTGTTTACATTGTAGATATAAACTTTTGCAAAAGTTCAAAGAAAATTTATCCATTTTATCAACAGACTTGGACTATGATGGAAACGAAAGGCAAGCATTTCATGAAATAATCCGATCTTGAATTTAGCATTTGGTGACCGATGCTAACAGGTCTTGTCTTTATGCGAAATTCAATGCAGAAAGACCTCAAATGATTGCAGGTTTCATAAGATTACTAGAAGATACAATCGGTTTCAGTTTATGCTGCCAAACATCTACAGAAGTTCCGTTGGTTGACCCATGATTGTAGATTTTATATACTCCCAGCTTTTATATGCAACCGATAATGGTAAGAAATTTGTCAAAAAATCTGTAAGATCATTTATTTACATTTAAAAATCTTAAAAATTCTAGATCTCGAGAACAATCGACCTGTATCAATCGTTATAGATATATCAAAACTGTTCAAGAACACCAAATACTTTTAGTTACTGAATAATTTTTCAACTTTGCTATCAAGGATATAATGTTTTCCAACTCATGCCATTAAGAGAATTGAATTTTCGAATCCATTATACTATCGATGGCTTAATATAAAAAGGCCCTAACTCGTGTTTTTTGTAAGTCAATTCAATAAATGGTCCGATCATATATCATAATTAGCCAAAAAATCAAGGCATAAAAAACACGAGTTAGGGCATTTTTATATTAAGCCATCGATATGTACATTATTTTCCATGTATTTTCTTTTGGAGTTATTTTAGGTAAAATCTAAGAATAATAAAGAAATATGTATCTTAAAAATATATGTTTTTTAATTGGGAAAGCCTAAACACATACTTTATGACTATTCCAACCGAAATATTTTTTTATGAACAGTTGTGAGTACCAATATATTCAGTAATCGCAATCGAATTGTATGATAGTACCTGCAACCGACAAAATTCGATTGGCGACAAATTCGGTTGCGATAACGAATCTGTTTTCTCTGTGTGTTCTTAAAGAAAGTTTTTTTAATAAAAAAAAGAGTTTAGTCACATTTTCGCCCAAAAAACTGTAAAAATTTACTATTTTTGGAATTTTTATATTGAAAATCGTTTATTTATCCATAATCGATTTTACTCTGAAATCTTTTGTATAATAACGGTAAATTAGTTGTCTAACTAACAAAAAAAAAAAATCGGTCCAAAAATACGACCTATATTTTTTAAAAAACAGCCGGATGGAGGGAAAGATACAGCCAAATACACAAATAATACAGTCTGTTTTTCAGGGCAAGGGATGAGTCCAATTCATAAAATACTAAGACTGAAATTGACTGGAGATCCATTTTAAACGATGTTATATATTCATACGCAGTGTAAAAAAATGCCCCCAGTTTGGAGATACCAGCACGACAATGACCCCAAACACATATCTAGAGTTGTAAGTGAGTGGTTAAAATCCAAAATTTTTAATTTTCAATTTTCAAATGCCTATAACTCACAAATTATAAGAGATAAATAGCACACGCATGACCTAGCATAGCGCTTTCCAAAAATATAAAAATCTTTGAAATCAGTTGGGAAACAAAACCAAAAATGGCATGTGTTTGAAAATGTTACATGTCGAAGGTACCCTACTTTGAGCCCCCATATTACCCATTTTTATAACTTAAACTCCTTGGCTACGCCCACGTCAAATTTTATCCCGATCAGACCAGCCGTTTTATTTCCAACAAATCCAACATCGACTGAAAAATCAGACTTAAAACGTTTGCACGCTAAGCTAACAATATTAATTTAGTGAATTACATTTGCAATATCTGCAATCATAATTATTGATTATTGGTTATAAAACTTGACACTAAAATCCCCAAAGAATGTTGACGAAGGTCGTAAAGTATAACAAAGTGCTTTCTGGTCCCTAGAGTCTAAATTACCTTTTTTATACCCTTCACCTTCGTGAGAAGGGTATATATAAGTTTGTCATTCCGTTTGTAATTTCTACATTTTTCATTTCCGACCCTATAAAGTATATATATTCTGGATCCTTATAGATAGCGGAGTCGATTAAGCCATGTCCGTCTGTCTATCTGTTGAAATCAATTTTCTGAAGACCCCAGATATCTTCGGGATCCAAATCTTCAATAATTCTGTCAGACATGCTTTCGAGAAGTATGCTATTTAAAATCAGCAAAATCGGTCCATAAATAACGGAGATATGAGCAAAAAACCGGGACAACCTCGATTTTTGACCTATTTTTGAATATTTTTTTTCTCATAAATTTTTTTTTAAAAAAAAAAAAAAAAAATTTAAAAAAAAATTTGAAAAAAAATTTTTTCCAAAAAATTTTGAAAAAGAATTAAAAAAAAAATTAATTTTGTTTTTTGAAAAAAAAAAAAAATTTGAAAAAAAAAATTTTTCAAAAAATTAAAAAAAAAAATTTTAAAAACAATTAAAAAAAAAAAAATTTAATTTTGTTTACCTAAAAATATTTAAAGAAATTTATTTTAAAGTATAATTTGGTGAAGGGTATATAAGATTCGGCACAGCCGAATATAGCTCTCTTACTTCTTATTATTCTAAAATACAATAATTTGAACTGGAGCCTGTATAAAAATCATTTCTTTCATCATTCAAAATACTAGGTTCTTGATTTTGAAGAATTCAGCTATTATTACTTTAACAATATACATTTTCAGTAGGGAGTGAATAAATAAGGAAAAAAGTAATATTTTTTTTTTAAATTTAATAAACAGATTTAAAATAAATTTAAGACACTTCCTCTTTTGGTTTCATATTGAAATTCGGCAATGATAAATAAAATTCTTTTGTACTTTTTACAACTTGTATGCCATTATTATGTTGTAAAATGTTTTGTCAAGTACATTACAATAGCAAAAAATCAATAGATGTATTATACGTATTAGAACAAGTAATATTTGGTCTACTTAAACATGTTTAATGTGGCCACAAGTACTATTAAATATCTCAATTTATTTAACACAAAAAAAAAAAGAATCAAGTAAATTTAGATGCCATAAATCAAACAACACACTGACATACAAATAATGAAATATTTGCAGGGACAGATATTTTACAATTGTTCATTATCTTACAACAAGGGATAGACATTTATTAATTAAAATTAACTTTGATCTTGATATTATTCTGTTTTTTATTCAAGTGCTTTTTGAACAATGGGCCTTCTAATATTCTTGGTGTATTTTTTTTTGGTTTGTTTTTATTATTTAAATATTTTGTAATTTTACTGCCTAGTAACAGGCTGAGTGGCTGTGTTATTCAAGGCTGACGATGAAAGTATGAATCATGTATAATAAAGTATTTTACACATTATATATCACATCATCAGGCAACACCACATCAGCACACTCAATAGTAAAGTTAGTAGTAAATCATAAATTGGTATGCAAACAAATATTAGTCTCAAGATAAGAGGAACATTCAAATAACAATGGTATAATAATCTTATTTTAGTCATTGTTTAAAATAAGAGGGAAATTGGTGGGTAGATTAGAAGAAATCTTTAGAAATCTACTAGAGTTGCCATTCGAATAAAAATTATTCGAATAATTGAGGATATTTTTCGAATACATACGATTTTTATACCCTTCACCTTCGTGAGAAGGGTATATATAAGTTTGTCATTCCGTTTGTAATTTCTACATTTTTAATTTCCGACCCTATAAAGTATATATATTCTGGATCCTTATAGATAGCGGAGTCGCCATGTCTGTCTGTCCGTCTGTTGAAATCAATTTTCTGAAGACCCCAGATATCTTCGGGATCCAAATCTTCAATAATTCTGTCAGACATGCTTTCGAGAATTTTAATATTAAAATCGGTCCACAAATGGCTGAGATATGAGGAAAAAATCAAGACAACCTCGATTTTTTACCTATTTTTGACCTATATCTGGATTACTAAGACATTAATATAGACAATATGGATATCTAAAGATAGATATTTCAAAGACGACGTATATAAGACCATAGTAAGTTGGACCTACAATGGGTCAAAATCGGAAAAAAAAAATTTTAACCAGAATTTTTTTTTTTATTTAAAAAAAAATTTAAAAAACAAAAAAAAAAATTTTAAAATTTAAAAAAAAAAATTAAAAAATTTAAAATAACAATCGAAAATTTTTTTTTTCAAAAAATGAAAAAAACAGCTGGAAAAAAATTAAATTTTGTTTACCTAAAAATATTTAAAATTTTGAAGTATAATTTGGTGAAGGGTATATAATATCCGAATATAGCACTCTTACTTGTTCAATTTAGAATAAAAAATGATTCATTCATTCAATGTTCTTGACGAAGTGCATTCTGGACTTCCAATTTTGGACCTCTTTTTCGATCATGGTGCGGTAACGTTCTCTATTGATCGTAACGTGAGCTACGGCTTCATTTTTGAAAAAAAAAAATAAGGTCCGATGATGTCTAAACCGCAACAATCGGTGCATTTTTCTGGATGTAATAGAGTCTGTAAGGTCTGTTGTTGATTGGTCTCACTTAAAATTCAGCAATTTTGTTCATTAACAAATCCGTTAAGCCACAAATGAGCCTCATCGCCGAATTTTGTTCCAACGAAAAAAAAGTGCCGCTGAATCACCTATTGCTCACCAAAGCTTATGGTGAATGTGTTCCATCGGTTTCAATGTGCGATTAAGAAGTGTTGATCACACGAAAGACAAACATCGCCCAGACCAGCTAAAAAAATTTGAAGACCAAGAATTGGAGGCATTACTCCATGACGATTGTTCTCAAACTCAACAGGAGATTGCAAAAAAAACGTTTACAAGCATCAGGATTCATCCAAAGGAAGCGAAATTGGGTACCATACGAATTAAAGCCGAGAGACCTTATAAGACGATTTGCATGTCCGAAATGATGATTGAACCCAATAAAAGAAAATCATTTTTGCATCGAATCATTACTGGCGATGAAAAATGGATCCATTACGATAACCCGAAGAGTAAGTGATCCTAATTGAAGCCCGGCCAACCTGTCAAATCGACACCAAAGCCAAATATTCATAGCGCTAAGGTAATGCTCTGTATTTGGTAGGACCAAAAGGGTCCTATCTATTATGAGATGCTGAAATCTGCCCAGAACCTCACATGGATCCTGTACCGAATGCAACTGATTAGCTTGAAGAGAGTATTGGCAGAAAAACGCCACCATGACAACGCTCGGTCACATATTGCAACATGAGGCCGAGTCTGTTAAAAAATATTTAAAATGAAGTGGTTGGGAAGTTTTGCCTCACCAGCTTTATAGTCCAGATCTTGCTCCGACCGATTAATATTTGTTTCGATCGATGCAGAACGCTCTTTCTACAATACGCTTCACTTCCGAATTCGTTCTTAGTCTTGAACAGTTCTTTTGGTGCGAAATCCATATGTTGCCAGAAAAATGGGATAATGGAAATAGCTAACAATAAAACTTTGAATAAATTTGTTTTGTACAAATGTTTCAAAATAAGTAAAAGCTAACAAATTTAAAAAATACCGTATTTTAAGTCTTAATCGCTAAAAAGACTTGCACATTCATGATTGTTTACACTGTAAATTACATATTTACAAAAACAATGTATGAGAATAAATATTTCAAATAAACGGTCAATTTAACTTGCAGTTGTGCCTTTAAGCAAACCATATACTAGGTATATTTCCATTTAACAAAAATGTCAAATTATTTGTGGTACTTTTGTGCAAATAAATTTGAAATATTTTTTAATTACAAAAAAAAAACCGAAAGGTTGAACTGAATTCTTTTTACCACTTCTCTTTTGTACTAATTTTAGTAGCTTGAATTAATTGAACAACATTTTAATAAAAAAAAGTAAAAATTACTTTAAAACGTTTTCATTTACATCTTTTAATTAATGCACACATTTTTTCATTATGCAAAAAATTGTTTGTCACATTTTCATTCTGTGTTAATGACACTAATTTATAAAAATTGTTTTTTTTGTGTTTCGGCATGAAGTCTAAAATGAAAATGTGCCATAAAGATTGAATACCACAATTTTATTATTATGCGAATAGAAATGAAAACAAAAGATGTGAATAGATTTTTGTGCACAAATATTGAAATTGACATGCACATGTGCATTTATGAGTGTAAATAAACAAATTACAAAATAAATAGTGGTTAGCTTAGGGTGGAAATGTGATAAGTCCCTTTTTAGAAATTTCAAAAAACTTTTGTTTTTAAATCTGCGCTTTAATATTTATTATAGAATGTTATACGCAAATAAATTTGACTAGAATGATTGTAAGTTATTATCACACGATAATTTTCAATTGGCATTTTCAAAATATGGACATTTTTGCTTGCCACAGCATAACAACTAGAAAAAATCCTATAGCTATACAGTTTCATGTCCTAATATTTCACGACTCTATGTCTCGGATTAATTGACTCTTAGGCGTTCGGCTTAGGTCTCTTTAGGACATTTTTAGCTTGTAAGGAGGCATTAACAATATTTTCAAACCATTGTAAAATATTAGGACATTATGACATGATAGGAGACCTTGTGAATTGACCATATGTATTTTTATTTTTTCCCTTAATAGTTTTGTATTAAAATCAAAATTTTCATAAAAAAGTAGACTTAACACATTTGCCCACTAAGCCAACAAAAAGCATTAAAAGGGATTTTTGCGAAATTTGTCTAACTATTTTATAGTTTCAATGAAAAACAAACAAATAAAAGCTGCGTAATTTAAGAAAATTGTAACATTTTGTAGTCAGATTTGAAAAAAACAAAATTGGTTGTAAAATCACCCATTTAGCAGCTACACATGCAAGTACAAGTTCACTAATAAAATCACACATCTGTCACTTTCAGCTTAATTGGTAAAACTAATAAAAGATTATATTGTAGTAAAATGTTGTAAAGGGTGGACAAATTAATGCTTATGAAGTAAATTGGCTGTCAAATGATGAAATTTCAATAATTGAGCTGTCATCCTTTGACATTTACAAATTTAGTGCAAAGTTGGGAAATTTTAACCATGGAACGCTACACTTTGTGAACAAGGATTTTTAATTGTGAATATTGCCTTTTTGAATGAAACATAGGTTTTTGAATAAAAAATTATTTTATATTTTTAACATAGTCTCACTTGAGCTCTTCCTAAAAATGAGATTTGTCGAGATCATCAAAATAGGTATTTTTTGTAAGATGATTTCCTCGTTGGAGTCAAATCTCTTTCCGCCGAGACATTTCTCCAGGTTTGGAAACAAGAAATAGTTACTAGGGCCTAAATCCGGAGAATTCGTGTTTTTTTTCCATGGAAACTGCACATTTGTACCCTTTTGTGCACCCGATTGTGAGCAAACGCTGCAGCCATTTGCGTAAAGCTTTCTCATACCCAAGTTATCATTCAAAATTGAAACCCCTCAGCCATGTAAGATGCCTATGGCTTCCACAATCGCTCGCAATTTCAATCTCTAATCAGCCAACATTCTTTTCAATTGCTTCGGTTGTAGAGACCTCAACTTGTACGGCCACAATGAAATTCAGTAAACCACTTTGTTTTACCATTAAAATTTATGGTGCAGAATTCCCAAATGATGTTTTTTTTTCACAAAAAAGAATGCTTAATGAGCAGACGAAATTCACTTTTTTCCAATTTCTCCTCAAGTCACGTGGTAATCTGCTATCAATGGCAGTCAAACACTAACTAAATGGCGCAGCTTGTTCAAATTTTGACAGGAGTCAGCTGACAGATGCATGTTGACAGGAGCAGTTTTGACTTTATTGTTTCCGGTTAGTTTTAATTTGTTTCAATGAATTCTTGAAATTTAATAGTATTTTAGATGCTTTGAAAGAACCTCATAAAAATTACGAAGATTAGCTAATGATTTTTTTTATTTCCATTTAAGCGAACACGATTTTTTAATTATATTGATAAAATGGAAATTACATGTTAGCATTGCTATCAAAAAAAAATAATAAGAAAAGAGGAGTGAGATCCAATTAGCATCTTACTAAGAGAGAAATACATACGTATTTACTGCTATGTCTATAACTGATAAATTTTTGTCATGATAAATGTCAATATAATTAAAATGGTTGTCACTATAAAAACTTATCAGGTATAGTCTCCATTTATTAGTATTATTGCTTCGTTACGACAAAATTGTTAGTGCTTTTGCTCAGACAACTTTGTTTTGACAACAAACGTCATTAATTGTTATGATAAATATTTGTCAAGTATAGACAGGGGGTTAGTTATGCAGTATTTTCTGTTATCTTGACAATAGAAAACAAAAATACAATTTTTTTGTTGCCAAGAACTTTTAACAAGATGTTTGCTCCAAATTGTCCAAATTGTAGAGTTCTAAAGCTAGCTATATTTTTGGATCATTTGACACTTATCGTCAAATTGCTATTGAGGTACCAGGCATGAGGTATCGGCATAAACTAACTAATTTGGACCAGCTACCAGACTATGGCTTTGTAATCTATGTAGCATTAAATACATTCCCCCTAAGGACTGAGATCGAAAAAACCTTATCACACGTTTTTTCATTAAAACCCTTCACCAAATTATACTTCAAAATAAAAATTTTAAATATTTTTAGGTAAACAAAATTTATTTTTTTTCCAAAGTTGTTTTTTCATTTTTTAGAAACAATTTTTTTCGAATTATTTTAATTTTTTTTTAAATTTAAAAAAAATTTTTGGTTTTTAGATTTATTTTTTTTGGTGAAAAAAAAAAAATTCGCGTTAAAAAATATTTTTTCCGATTTTGACTCATTGTAGGTTCAACTTACTATGGTCTTATATACATCGTTGCAAAGTATTTGAAACACTATCATTAGATAACCATATTGTCTATATTAATGACTTAGTATCCAGATATACATAGGTCAAAAATCGAGGTTGTCCTGGTTTTTTCCTCATATCTCAGCCATTTGTGGACCGATTTTGCTGATTTTAAATAGGAAACTTCTCGAAAGCATGTCTGACAGAATTATTGAAGATTTGGATACCGAAGATATTGGGGTCTTCAGAAAATTGATTTCAACAGACAGGCAGACGGACATGGCTTAATCGACTCCGCTATTTATAAGGATTGTGGAAATTACAAATGTGTTTGTCATTCCATTTGTAATTTCCACAATCCTTATATATACCCTTCTCACGAAGGTGAAGGATATAAAAATATACCTGCTGCATAATGGATGACGAAACGTACGTATGGAAATTCGCAGCTTCCGGGTCAATATTTTTATGTTGCAGATGCTTGAGGGAATGTTGTAGAAAAGTTTAGGACCCAAAAGCAGAAAATTTTCCCAAAAAAATTCTTGGCATGGAAAGCAATATGCAGTTGCGGCAAAAGAAGCCAAACATTTGTTACAAAGGGCCCTATAAATACCGAAATTTACATCAAGGAAACAAAATATGTTACTTCCATTCATATGGACTTCCTGTCCTATGAATGGTAAAATATCAATAATGTGGTATTTGTACCAAGAGAGGCAAATCCTACAAACTGCCAGGAGCTAAGGCCAGCAAGTTTGCCAACTCTTCAGCTCAGAAAATGGCTAGATTTAGAATTAAAAATAGCTAGAAATGGCTAAAACCCCAAAATAATTGAATATTTATGAATTATTTTCTTTTTATTTAGTGAGATCGACTTTACTAGTATATAAAATATTACAGGCCTGTTTCACGATGTCGAAAGAAAAATGATTCGAACAAATTTGTATGAAAAAAACTCAGTTTTTAAAATTCTTTCGAATAGTTTTCATAAAAAATTGTAATATCAATAAAAATTGGTTCCTTTTTGATAAACTAAACAAATTTCTGGGCACTTATAAACAAAATCGGATGCATTAAATAAATCCAAAATTGATTTTTGAATATGACAATTTCGCAGCCTGTTCTCATCAAATCCTCTACATAAGATTTTTTAAAAAATACTGTTTCTTTGTCATTTGATGAAAAATAATGTTTTATTTTTAAAAAAAATTCAAGAAAAGTTTAACATAAAAAAGGCTAGGACAAAATAAAATGGCTAGATCTTCCGGCTAGATTAAATCTAGCCATTTTTTATGGCTAAATGAAAATAAAATCGCTAGATCTAGCCGATTTGGCAACCTTGAAGGCCAGTGGAGAGATATTGGGCTTTTGTTAAAACAGAATTGAAGAGCACAAAAAAGGTGTCCAAAAGTGTGGTAGATTTTAAACGGAGATGGACAACCTGTTCGAACAAACTGACAGAAAGCACTATAAAAATTGTAATAATAATTTCAATCAAATAAAAAAACAATCAAAACTGTAAGTTGACCGCCCCGGCTTCGCCCGGTAGCATTTACTAATGTTAGTTCTTAAAGTTTCTCCAACCCACATACACCTGCCTGTTCTTATTTATTTGCAAATAAAATATCTAAATTTATACTACATACTTTAGGGAGCTTTTTTATTACAGTTGATTGGACTAAAAAAGTTTTTTCCGAGTTTTACCAGGAATTTTTTTTCTTGAAAATTTCGAATCGAATAAAAAAAAATCAGCCAAATCGCTCCAGTTGTTCTCAGGTGATGCCATTACATACATGAACCATTTCATTTTTATATATATGGATATGTTAACAATTTTTTGATCCAGTTGTTCTCAGGTGATGCCATTACATACATGAACCATTTCATTTTTATATATATGGATATGTTAACAATTTTTTGATCTCAGTCCTTAGAAAATTTTGAAATACAATTGGAAACTTCTGGAATATTCTGAAATACAATTAGAAAATTCTGAAATACAATTGGAAATGGTAAAGTTTAAGGTCAGTTGCCAGAACTTGTGGTTTCTTATAAAGTTAGCTTTAGACGTATGAGTTATATGTATATAAATTAAAAGAAATCAAGTAGTAGTCATACTTATATTAAATGAATAAATATATAGATTGAGCACTAATTGAATTAAACATTTTGTTAGATTATGTTTAAAATTTAAGCTTTTAAACAAAAATATTCAAATAAAATCTTTTATAAATATGTACTTACAAAATACTTTTTTATTAAATCCCACGGGCGTGAAGAAGATTAAAACTTGTGTTTTAGTTTATTTTTTTTATTTTAGGAGTTGTAGTTTTGGTTTTTGTTTAAATTATTAGATTATGTTTTACTTTTCTTTAAATATTTTTTTAATAATAATAGTGTATTTTTTTATAAAAAGTGCACAAAATTGGTGACCAAAAAATATTAAATTATTTTTTGTTTAATTTTAAAGGTGCCGTATTAAAAAAATATATTTAATTTTTTTTTTTAATAATTTAATCACAGATTTATTTTGTTTTTTTACAAATAGTTAAAATTTTTATATTAGTATTTGATTTTAGAATTAAACACGGGTGTAACGGCCTACAGATCTGGAGATGACGGGAGGCTTATTTTTTATGGTGTGTATAGAATACTTTTATTTATTTCATAAATTGTATGGTTATGCGAAAATTTAATCCTTTTAGGGATTAATCTGTTTTTTTTTGGAATTTATTGTTTTATAGTTTTATTGGTTGCAATTAACGACAAATTTTATAACTCCCCCCGGAGCACCTCCAATTGGCCTGACCCAAAATTGTTTTAAGTGTTAAACGGTATTTTCACTTGTTTTTATTCTTCTGGTGCTTTGGCCTGCTGTTCTTCTGCTCTATTGTTGTGTGGTGAGAACGTGTGTTTATAAAAGAGGTGTTGTTTTTGTTATTGTTGCTTGCAGTTTTTTCTTTTTTGTTTTTAGTATTTGCACAACTGTATTTTCTCACTACCAGAGGCAGAGGTGTATGAATGTATGTATGTGAATTTTTTTGAACTTTATTTAAAGTCGCGTGTTTGTTGTTGTTTTGTTGGCGTCAATTGTAAGTTGTGTGTTTGTTCTTGTTGTTTTATTATGCTTTATAGTACTTCATTCAGTGTAGTTTAGTTTAGTTCAGTTTCTGTTCTTTTTTCTCTGCTGCTGCAAGTTTTTCACATATGTACTTTTTTTTCTTCAAACATTTACACAAACTGACGTATGTATGTACATCCAAACAAACATGTATGTACGTGTATACAATCAACACTGCGTGACTCAGCTTTTGATTTTGACAACGATGTTGAATTGGTCTTTTGGATTTTTAATGTCCTTGATTTGGAGTAATATATTTTTTTTTTGCGAATAAAATGTCAAATTTTTCTTTTTTTTTTAGCAAGACAAAATTATTTGCTAGAGAAATTAGATATTATATGAAATTTTATATTAAAAGAAAGTATTTTTTTTTGTTAAAAGGGCTGACGACTGACTCTGTCTGTCTCCCTGGCTGCTGCTACTGCTGTTTTTTTTTTTGTTGATGCTGAGAAATCAATAAGTTTTATTTTCTCTGGTCAAAATGGCGTTTGTTACATATGTTTTACAAAATTTTCAATAATTTCTATATAATAGTGTCTAATTCCAAAGTTTTCGGTTTAAAAATCTTAATTTTTTTTAACACTTTTTTGCTAAAACAAAATTTCATACATTTCCTTTTGGGCAAGTTAATGTGTTAATTTTTTTTTATATTTTTTTTAACAATATAATAGTTGCTCTCACCAAGTTTTGTTTGAGTTTCCTTAAAATTGTATTTTCTTAACAAATTTATAATTTTTTCAATATTTTTTTTTAAGGTTTTGTGCAAAAAAATCTTCTGTATACTTTTTTCAAGACCTTTTTTTTTGGTTGTTATAAATAATTTTCACGTTTTGAAACGTCTGATTTAATTTATGTATGATTTTTTTTCTTATTTTTGTAAGATTTTTTCTTTATTTATTTATTATTTTTTTATAAAGTTGATTCCTCTATTCGTTGTTCTTCTTCGGATACTGACTGGCGTTGTACTGATTGTTTGCCAAGGAGCAGATGTTGCACTATGACTCTTTTGTTTGTTACCAGAGTTTTCGTTTCATATTCTCGTCTCGTGACCGTATGGTAGTTGTTGTAGTTATTATTGTGTGCTGTTGCAAAGTGCTGTTGTTGTTCGTAAGTTTGTTTGTTTATCGAAGGGCGGCTTTTTTTCTGCTGCTTTGCTGTTGCTTGGTTCTGTGTCCTATAATCAGCAATATATTTATTGCCCATATGTATGCGAGCAGAGAGCCAGTTGATTTTATGGCAAATTATACAGTTATTGGTGGCTCTCTTACTCTTTGGCATCTCCTTGTTTAGGTTCTCTTTTGGTATGTATGTGTGTGTGTTTATGCATTTCTACCCTTATGAGTCGGCAAATAAAATATTGTACACGTGTCATCCATCATAGTTTTGCCGGTATTCGAATGTGGCCAAATATTGCATTGACCCGTTATTAACCCTTTTGGATGTTCACAATAGTAACTGCTTAGAACTAAGTTAGTCTCAAAAGTGTTTGCAAATTAGAAAAAATAGAAATTGCTTTGATATTAAAGGACAAACAACAACAAACAGTAGACTCCTTTAAAGAAATAATTTCGATCATAATTTTAGATAGAACTTTCTGCGTTAGTGTCATACAATTTTCTTTGCAAAACTAGACGGATCTGTTTTCGGTAACCCGTGCCCGTCCATAAGCTTTAAAAGTGTGGTTTGATGGGATAAGTAAATTTCCAGGTCTATCCAGATAAACCAGAAATGATCGAGCACTTGGAACTGAGTATTCGACACGTTATTACTGAAATACTGCGAAGGGCGGCCACATGTCCGAAATCACATTTAAACATGAAAGTCATAAAATAATCTACCTAATAACGCCAATTGGATGAATATTAAAAACGTTTTTCTCTGTTTAATTTCAATTTAAAGTTTTCCGCCTCTATAAAAACCACGCTTTATAAGCGTTTTATACCGGCTTCAAAGGTAACATAACAATGATGTTGGCCACTTCTGGTATATTCAAATCAAGTACTTCGTTGAACATTGTTATCCAAAGAACTGGTCTTTAAACTGTTCTCTAGGAAACTCCTACTGAATTGGTATAATATTACATTCCTGAATCGGTGCTTTCTGGTAAAAGAGTTCTCTTTGTGGATCCGTAAGTATCCGTATTGTTTAGTTTGGTACATCTAGCTTTCGGAGGGCTATTATAATACATATGTATGTTTCAATACTGCACTCTCCTTTTCCTTCAATAGCCTCTTCGATCATATTCTTCAGTTGTCAAATGCATCTATTGTAAGACGTGCTTTTCAAAATATACACTGTCTCTTCGAAAGTCTAACTGCTGGTTGTAATCTGTTAAGCCATTCCAATACTTTTTCAAGCTAACATGCAGAAAATTGCCTTTTTCAAAGGCAATTGTTCAGTTTAATTGAAAATATCTGCAGTTTATTCCTTAGTTCCATCTTCAGAGCTAGAGTGTCCAAAAAACCGGTACCACGAAACAGGATAAACCGATTTTGTATACTTTATTCAGAGCACTAAACATGGTGATTTATTATCTGCAATCTACGAGCATATTTGCAGCATTTCATCCTCTGATAATTTATTTATAGTAATGCCTTTGTATGAAACAATTGCCTGGTATTTGCTATAGTTGTTCCTTAAAAAAAGCATCACCACAACTCTTCTATGAAGTTTGGTAGGATATAATTTGCGAAGTCAGACTTGAAAATACAATTCGATAAGCATTTCTCAAAGGATTCACCTCAACTTCTTTGATCAATTATTTCAAGCTATCGCGTTTTGTTTTTATTATGAGCTATTGCAGACTTCGTCTAGCTTGTCGACATTTTTAAGTTGGTATCTTTTATTGACATTCCTCTTGGAGTTTCCACTACATCTGAGTTTTCTACTATCTTATCTAGAGTATCCAAAACCGAAACCGAAAACCGGTCAACCGGTTTTTTCATCATTGTAAACTCCAGCGGTTTCGGTTTTCGGTTATTTTACAAACCGGTTTTTGCAAGAAATATATTTTCTTTGACAATATTTCGTAAAAGATATAAAATAATTACATAAAGATAGATTATTAAGAATTAAAAAATGCAAAATTTCCGAAGATTTAGTATACAATTCATAACACATTTCCCAATAGCGTCCACAAATAAAAATAAATTTAAGGAGAACTTTTTCATATTAAATAAAAATTTAATATAAACCGGTTAACCGGTTTTTTTGAAGACAAAACCCGAAACCGTTTAACCGGTTTTTTTAAAATACTATAATCAAAACCGGTTTTTTCAAAAACACACTTTTTCGGTTAAGCCGGAAACCGGTTTTTCAAATATGCCGGTTTTTGGGACACTCTAATCTTATCCTTGCATTGCTATGTAAATTGCATTTTTCCTTTAAGGCATCTGTAATATTGGCATGTGATATTTGAGTTAACTTATCCAACATCAGACCGAAAGTAAATTCTTCCAAAAACATTTCTGGGTTATGTTTTCTGTCGTTTATGTATTGTTCAATGTTTATGCTTCACTGTTTCTTATCGTAATCCGCATGATTCTTGGATTTACTAAAAAATGGATCAGATGGAACTCCACTTTTCCATGAGTTTTCTCGAATATTTGGGATTGTGTCAAGAAGTCAAGAGAAAACGAGAAGGTGACCGTATTATCTTCGCATTTTCTCCTGACTTCATCTGTTATACGATTATCGGCACTGTCTTCCAAAAACTATAGTTGTTTATCTATAGTTGTTTATCCGGCAATATATAAATTCAGCGCCAAACGAACTGCTCATCTTTTGAGGCTAAGAACGAGTCAAGACGATTTCGGATACTCTGTTCTGAAGTGCGTTCTGCATCGATCGAAACAAACAGTAGTCGGACGGGGCAAGGTCTGAACTATAAGGCGGGTGAGGTTTTTAACATATGGTGCAACATGTGTCTGAGCGTTGTCATGATGGAATATTACGATTTCATGTCTGGCGTTGCTTTCCATTTGATGGCCTGGCCAGATTTTAGCAACTCATAATAAATAAGACCGTTTTACTCCCACCAACGACAGAGCAATACCTTCGTCTTTCAAGATCCCTCGGCTTCCATTCGTATGCTACCCAATTTTCATGCTTTTGTATGAATCCTGCTGCTCGCAAACGTTTTGAAATTGCTGCTTGAGTAGCTCTCAATGTTGTCTTCTTCAAACTTTTAAGGTTGGCCTGGGCGAAATTTGTCTTCCGCGTCAAAATCGCCACTTCTGAACCGCACAAACCAATTATACACTATTGTTTTATTAAGGGGGCGTTATATGAGTTCTCTATATGGGTTGAAGTCACATAAAGAAAGTCCCAGAAGCAAAAGAACGAGCGAAAAAATTGAGGAGGAATTTTATGTGATGGATGACGAATATCAAACAAAATTGCCCAAGAATTTTCTTGTGTGGCAAGCCATTTGTAAACAGTGGCAAACAAAGCCAATCATTTGTGACATCAGGCACGATAAACACAGAAATATATATCTTTACGTAGTGGCGGCATGGTGTAGTGGTTAAAGTGCTTGCCTACAAAACCAAGCACCCCAGGTTCGATCCCTGGCAGAGGACGAAAATGTTTCATCATGCTTTTCGAGTTTTTAAAATTAACACCCCTCTAAACAATCAAGCCCCCTGACCTCCCCTCCACTGGGGAAAAGGTAGGAACCAAAGAATTAGCAAGGTTCTCCACCACTACACCAAATACACAGAGGGCGTTGTTTCTAGACAACGACAGATGGCAGCCCCATTATCCTAGACCAGCTACAGCAGACCAATCATCTACTTAATTGGAACGACAACCGATTAACGAAACTGATACAAGCAAAAATAACAATAGTCTGGACCTTATGGCAACATCGTACATGTATCTTTGGACCCGCTACAGCAGAACAACAACAGTTTAACGAAACTGATACAAAAACAACAATAGACTGGTTCTAATTGCAACATCGTACATGGAGACGCACGATACTCCAATAACTAGGACAGTGCAATCTACATGGAAAATACACGAAACTGCAAACAAATTGTATAAGGAGATGCCTCCTGGAAGCAAATTGCTCCCAAGAGGTTTAATGGAGAAAAAAAAACGTTGGAAAACCAGCATTTAGGTTTTTCGTTGGGAAGATTCCATATTTCAAACATAGTTTAAAAGTGGTTAACTTTTAATATTATTGGACTGGATTTATTGAAAAATTCCATAATTTCTTGCTCAGTAGGTATTGTTGGTCTTTAAAGGATTAATTCGTCTCATAACTATACACCAGGTACTTGTTGGTGCTTTCGACAACACTAAAATACTCGTATTATACATATTTTATCCGTTTTCTTGAGAAAAGAAAATTAAGAAAAAACAACAACACGATTAATTGTGTGAAAGCATGCAACGTATTGTGTTGTAAATATGTAGAAAATAATCTCTGATGATGCATTCATACCATTTTTTAATACCTAACGCGAGTAGGAATGTATGTATTTCGTGTTTTTTATCTACATATTTCGCATATGCGTACTCGTATTTCGCTAAATCGAACTCTTCGCGTATACACACACACCTATACCCATTCGATAGGGGTTGTTAACGGGAACAGTTACAACAAACACACACACACTCTTCATTAACAACAACAACAATGAAAAAGTAATGATGCATTTTATTCGATCTCTTGAGCTCTCAGTGAGCATGCTCCTTTCAATGCAAGTCTTTTGCTATAATTGCAAACATTTTGCACGTGTTTTAACATTTCATTACTCAAGATATAGAACAACAACATTCGGCCGATTAATAAAGTAGAAGAACCCAAATATATATGTAAATATGTATGGATGATGTTGTTGGTTTTGCCGTATGAATAACAATTGAAAATCTCTGCAAAAAAAAATTGAGAAAAAACATTTATGTGTCTGTATACTTTTAGACATTTTTATGTATGGACTTACATAAATATTTATGTATCTATACATACATAAATAAATATATTTATCATAATTTTGTTTTGTGTATGTATTAAGTTTTTGTATACATACATAAGCTTACATTTTACATTGTAGAAGCTTTATTTACAAGTGTTTATGTATAAGTTAAAATCATATGTTATTGTTGGCTTGTTCATAATCAATCATCCTTTTTAATTATCAGATGTTTATTTCAAATTTGATTAATTACACTATACAACAAAATCAATTTTCTTCCAAAATTACAAGGTCCGATCAATAAATTTTGATAGAGGAGACAAAAAAAGACACTTGTATCGGCGTTTTGAAAGTTTTCATTTGAGGGGCGTTAAGAAACCATATGATCCTTACATTTTAGGTATAAAATATGTTCAGCAAAGTTATGTAAATTGTTACGGAAAATATTTTTGTAGAATATGTTAACCCTCTAAATCCTCAAGGCATGGGTCTTTTTTGTCCTTCTTTTAAAAAAGAGCAAAAACCACCATTAAAACAGGGATTTAAGGGATTAAAATGTTCGGCAAAAAAATTATAAGTGAAATTTTACTATAAGTCCCTGAATACATCAAAACGGAAAAGTCAACCAGAAAGTCAGAAATAAGACATAACAAAAGAGAACATAGGGTTAATTTCGGATAACGGATAACATTTTTGTAGAATATGTAAACCCTCTAAATCCTCAAGGCATGGGTCTTTTTTGTCCATCTTTTAAAAATGTGCAACAAACTCCATTAAAACAGGGATTTAAGGGATTAAAATGCTCTGCAACAAAATTATACGTGAAATTTTACTATAAGTCCCTGAATACAGCAAAACGGAAAATTCAACCAGAAAGTCAGAAATAAGACACGAAAAAATAGAGCATAGGGTTAATTTCGCATTTATTAAGAATTTGGATAGGAAGTCTTCATTAATTACATTTTTTTTAGCTCTAGGCAATTCCACTTCATTACCATACGATGTCCAGCATATTTCAGCCATAAGCGTTCTTCAATGGGTGCGCATGTTAAATTGTTGGGGTATTTTAAAATAAAATTCTGAATAAATGCGAAATTAACCCTCGGCTCTCTTTTATTATGTATTTAGGGACTTATAGTAAAATTTTACGGATAATATTTTGGCCGAACATTTTAACCCCTTAAATCCCTATTGTAATGATGTTTTTTGCTCATTTTTAAAAGAAGCACAAAAAAGACCCATGCCTTGAGGATTTAGAGGGTTAACAAAAATGTTCTCCGTAACATTTTACATAAATTTGCTGAATACATTTTATACCTAAAATGTTGTTTAAAATAAAATTCTTAATAAATGCGAAATTAACCCTCGGCTCTCTTTTGTTATGTCTTATTTCTGACTTTCTGGTTGAATTTTCCAATTTGATCTTATCTACCCATGACATTCATATAATAATTCCTCAAATAATTGATATAATTAACCCTTCATCATGTGTGTTAAGGGTATATATACTAGGGTGGCCCTTAATAAAGAAAAGTTTGATTTTTCCCATTCTCAACCCCCAGTTTGGTGAATTTTGGTAAAAAAAATCTTCCTGAAACATTTTTAGCTAAATCGGTTGGGGTTAAGACGTTGATTGTCATTTTAACCCCAAGTGCCGTTAAGGGTTAATTTCCATTTATGTGCTGTTATTATATATACTAGACTTCATGTTATATCAATATCGGCCCAAAAATATATAACATTTCGCTATTTTTCCTTTAGAAATTCCAAATATTGAAAAATTTGACCTTTGACCTTAACAATTTAAGGTTTAAAGTTTTTCAATTTTAGTAAAACTTTCAGAGTATATTTAGAATTATTTGGACTATAATATTCTGAATAGGTTTTACTTAAAATTCATCAGTAAAGAAATTGAACTCATTCTCCAAAATATGGCCAAATAACTAATTAGTTTTTCTCGTAAATTGCTAAATTTAAATCGCAGGTACGGAAAAACTATAAGAGGTATTTTCATAATTTTTACATATTTTTATTCTCTATTTTATGCTTAATAAATCCCAAAGTGATGATGAACAAATTCTGATATATGTTTAACAAAATTTGTAAAAAAATGAAAATGTTGTTTTGAAACTGCCGTTAAAAAAATTAAATTTTTTTGGTCATAGGTTAACGGTATCCTACGAAGACAAAATAAACTCATATACAAGTAAATATGGATAAATTTTAAGTAAAAATATTCTTTTATTTTAATATTTCTCAAAATATGTTAATTTTCTCCCTACATTTCTTGTTCCAGTAGCCTGAGATGGTCCATGTATGTAATGGCATCACGTAAGAACGGCGGAAGCGATTTCCCTGTTTTCTTTTTCTATTCGATTCTAAATTTCGAATTTGGTTTGTAAAAAAAAAATTCCAAAATTTCGGGTAAAACTCGGATTTTTTGTTTAGTCCAGTTAACTGTAATAAAAAAGCTCCCTAAAGTATGCAGTACAAATTTAGATATTTTATTTGCACGAAGCCGGGCGGGGCGGTCAACTAGTTTTTAATAACTTTAACATTTTTTTAACCAACTTGTGTCTTTTATATCTCATTAGAACGACATTTACGTACACATTTGCAATTAAATTGCAAAAAAAAAAACTGAACAAATTGGATTTATTCCCCTTGTAAATGCATTTCAAAACTTCAGAGGGCTTGCGGCATGTCTTAACCCCAACCGATTACCTAAAATTTTTTCAGGATGATTTTTTTTTTTTACCAAAATTCACCAAACTGGGGGATGAGACTGGGAAAAACCAAACATTTCTTTATTAAGGGCCACCCTAATATACACACAACCTCAAAAGTGACTAAATACCAGTGAATTTTTTAATTGTTTTAAGATCATGAAAATCAATATAGTTCTGCTTAAATCTCTTTTTTCAACCGAATTTATTATTCAGCCCTATCTTCAACACACCGAAACTTTTAAATTTTAATCGATGGATAGATTTTAGGATTTCGTATACTATTTTCTGAAATCAGGATTAAAAGTCAACTCATCCTCTACATTTGCAGCTTTGAAGGTCAATCAGCGCCTCATTTTTTTTTTTAATAAAATTTGTATAATAACATTTTGAATGGGTCTTAAATTAATTACGTGTGTTTAAGACATTAAACATTCAAGTTTATAGTTCTCGTTGTTGTTGTTGTGACCTGTTGGCTTGGCATGCCACTATTAAATGTGGCATATAATTACCAGAGTAACTTTTCGACTGGTTTAAGGCTCTTTTGATTAATGGCAGAAAGTGGCAAAACATCCTAAAACAAACAGTAACAAAAACAATAAATTTCTGCTTAAAAAAATGATAAAATGCGTCACGCAATTTTGACATTGGCCAAAAAGAAAGAAAGAAATAACAAATATAAAAGTGCTAATAAATTCTATGACAACAAATAAACAAACTTTGTGTATTTTTCAGTAACTGAAATAAAACCCAGTAAAAGTGCTGTGGCGAATCTTATATACCCTTCGACCTAGTAGTGGTTTTTTTGTGATATCTTAGCCATTTGACTGCCGATTTTCTCGATTAAATTTTAGCTATCTAATTTGAACAGTATAGCGAATATACTGATGTAACAATCAAGTACGTATGTCGGATAGTTGATTTCAAAAATAGACAGACTCCAATTTCTATAACGATCCAGAATATATATTCTTTATGGGGTCGCAAATGAAAATGGTGATAATTACAAACGGAATGACAAACTTAAGTTTGAGAAAAGTATTTGAAACTTTTGTACTCTGAGGTACTTTTTGGCATCTTAAAATTGTTGATCGCAAAGGTGGGGCTTATACTTTTTGATCGTTTTTTAAATCGAGCTTTAAAATTGAGTTCCCAGTTAGGGAAACCTTCTTGTTATACCCTTCACCTTTGTGAGAAGGGTATATATAAATTTGTCATTCCGTTTGTAATTTCCACAATATAATTTTTCGACCCTATAATGTATGTATATATTCTGGATCCTTATAGATAGCGGAGTCGATTAAGAAATGTCCGTCTGTCTGTTGAAATCAACTTTCCGAAGCCCCCAAATAGCTTACATACACGATTCATACATCAATATCTCCGGAATTCTTCCGGCTCGAGAAAATCGGTCCACAAATGGCTGAGATATAAGGAAAAAACCAGGGCAACCTCGATTTTTATACCCTTCATATATATAAGTTTGTCATTCCGTTTGTAATTTCTAAATTTTTCATTTCCGACCCTATAAAGTATATATATTCTGGATCCTTATAGATAGCGGAGTCGATTAAGCCATGTCCGTCTGCCTGTCTGTCTGTCTGTCTGTCTGTCTGTCTGTCTGTCTGTCTGTCTGTCTGTCTGTCTGTCTGTCTGTCTGTCTGTCTGTCTGTCTGTCTGTCTGTCTGTCTGTCTGTCTGTCTGTCTGTCTGTCTGTCTGTCTGTCTGTCTGTCTGTCTGTCTGTCTGTCTGTCTGTCTGTCTGTCTGTCTGTCTGTCTGTCTGTCTGTCTGTCTGTCTGTCTGTCTGTCTGTCTGTCTGTCTGTCTGTCTGTCTGTCTGTCTGTCTGTCTGTCTGTCTGTCTGTCTGTCTGTCTGTCTGTCTGTCTGTCTGTCTGTCTGTCTGTCTGTCTGTCTGTCTGTCTGTCTGTCTGTCTGTCTGTCTGTCTGTCTGTCTGTCTGTCTGTCTGTCTGTCTGTCTGTCTGTCTGTCTGTCTGTCTGTCCGTCTGTCCGTCTGTCTGTCTGTCTGTCTGTCTGTTGAAATCAGTTTTCTGAAGACCCCAGATATCTTCAGGATCCAAATCTTCAATAATTCTGTCAGACATGCTTTCGAGAATTTTGCTATTTAAAATCAGCAAAATCGGTCCACAAATGGCTGAGATATGAGGGAAAAACCAAGACAACCTCGATTTTTGACCTATTTTTTTACCTATATCTGGATTACTAAGACATTAATATAGACAATATGGATATCTAATGATAGATATTTCAAAGACATTTGCAACGACGTATATAAGACCATAGTAAGTTGGACCTACAATGGGTCAAAATCGGGAAAAAAATTTTGAACCCGAATTTTTTTTAAAAAAAAAAAAATGAAAAAACAAAAAAAAAAAATTAAAATTTAAAAAAAAAAATTTTTAAAATTTAAAAAAAAAAATTTTTTAATTTTAAAAAAAAAAATTTTAAATTTAAAAAAAAAAAAAATTTTAAATAACAATCGAAAATTTTTTTTTTCCCAAAAATTCAAAAAACAACTGGAAAAAAAATTAAATTTTGTTTACCTAAAAATATTTAAAATTTTGAAGTATAATTTGGTGAAGGGTATATAAGATTCGGCACAGCCGAATATAGCACTCTTACTTGTTTCACCTATTTTTGACCTATACCTGGATTACTAAGTCATTAATATAGACAATAGGGATATCTAATGATAGACATTAGAAAGACCTTTGCAACGACTTATATAAGTTGGATATATGGATCAAAATCGGAAAAAATATTTTTTAACCCGAATTTTTTTTTTCACCAAAAGTTGTTTTCGCTAAATATTAAAAAAACAATTTTTAGATTTAAAAAAACAATTTTAAAATTTAAAAAAATAATTTTTAAATTTAAAAAAATTTAAAAAACAATTCGAAATATTTTTTTTCCCAAAAATGAAAAAAAACAACTTTGGGAAAAAAATAAATTTTGTTTACCTAAAAATATTTGAAAATTTTATTTTAAAGTATAATTTGGTGAATGGTTTATAAGATTCGGCACAGCCGAATATAGCTCTCTTACATGTTTTTTACTAATATTAAACATTTTTATTAAAATTGTTTGATAAAGTATTCAGTATTATTTTTGGAACAACAATATTTTTGAAATAACAATAATAAGGGTTTGAGAATTTTATTTTTTCACTCCCCTGGATCCGCGCACAAAGGAAAACCACCATCTGATTTAAATGTCGTGTAATTTCATCGACGGACACCAATCAACAGTAAACGCCCTTGATTATTTCTTATTAGGCCAGAAAGAAACTTCGTATTATTTTCGAAAGGGATAAAAAAAATTAGTACTTTAGAGTACGAAAAGTACTTTAATGGAAATCATTGAAATATTTAAATATTTCGGCATTTAAATGCAAGAGTAATAGTGTGAATTGACATTTATATTTATGTAGTATGTATCGTAATACATGCATATGTATTTATGGATCCTGTTAATAACAAAAACACTAACTCCGCGTATTGCCAAAATACAAAAAAAAAAAAAAAACAGCAACATTTACAACTTTATTTATTACTTTTTTCCTAAGACCGGCGACAAATAAATGGGGCCAAAGGAAATACAAATAAATTTAACTCATTTTGTACAACTCAACGTACAAAATTTAAAAATACCATAATTTTTTTTGGTTTGTATGTTTTTCAAGGTCAATGTTATTTGTTGGCTGTTAAAAGCTCTAAAAGGACTTTCATTTGAATTAAAGGAATTTCTAAGCAAATAACTAACTAAACAACTATTTAAATTTGCCATACTTGGAATGCGTGTGTTTGTGTGTGAATCTTTATATTTGTTGACACTTGTCTTGTTTTTTTTTTGTTGTCTGTATTTACGCCATATTGTTTTTGTCTTTTGCAAAAATCCGTTATATTTTAATCTTTTATAAAGGCCCCCTCTACTCGCTCTCATTCTCAACCGTATTGTGGCATTTCTGGGTGGCTAATTTCTATTACTGTTTTTTTTTGGCGTTTTTACGGCATTTGGTTTTATTTTCGTTGCTTGTTTTCTTAACGGCACACAATAGTTATCACGCGATTTACTTTGTTTTGCTTGTAGCAAAATGTGGCACCAACGCCAAGTTGACGCCATGTTGGCACGCAATAGACAGACGCTGGTATGTGTTAAAATCAGTTGTAAAGTTTTAATATTGCCAACTTTGTTCAAAATTTCTAGAAAGTTTTAATCTTTTACACATTACTATCTTAACTAGGTGGTAAGAGTTTAGTTAACGAGCAACATTTTATTAGATTATAATAGAAAAGTTATCGATAAATTTTCTATAGAATTGAAAAGTTATCAATACATTTCCTATAGAATATAAATGTTATCGATAATTGTTCTATAGAATAGAAAAATATCGATACAATTTCAAACAATAGAATAAAAATATTTATAGAACATTTATCGATAACTTGTCTATTCCATAGAAAATGTATCGATAACTTTTCTATTAGATAATTCATCGATAACTTTTCTATTAGAAAATTTATCGATAACTTTTCTATTCTACAGAAAATTTATCGATATTCTATAGAAAATTTATCGATAACTTTTCTATTCTATAGAAAATTTATCGATAACTTTTCTATTCTATAGAAAATTTATCGATAACTTTTCTATTCTATAGAAAATTTATCGATAACTTTTCTATTCTATAGAAAATTTATCGATAACTTTTCTATTCTATAGAAAATTTATCGATAACTTTTCTATTCTATAGAAAATTTATCGATAACTTTTCTATTCTATAGAAAATTTATCGATAACTTTTCTATTCTATAGAAAATTTATCGATAACTTTTCTATTCTATAGAAAATGTATCGATAACTTTTCTATTCTATAGAAAATGTATCGATAACTTTTCTATTCTATAGAAAATGTATCGATAACTTTTCTATTCTATAGAAAATGTATCGATAACTTTTCTATTCTATAGAAAATGTATCGATAACTTTTCTATTCTATAGAAAATTTATCGATAACTTTTCTATTCTATAGAAAATTTATCGATAACTTTTCTATTCTATAGAAAATTTATCGATAACTTTTCTATTTGAAAATGTATCGATAACTTTTCTATTCTACAGAAAATTTATCGATATTCTACAAAAAATTTATCGATATTCTACAGAAAATTTATCGATATTCTATAGAAAATTTATCGATAACTTTTCTATTCTATAGAAAATTTATCGATAACTTTTCTATCCTATAGAAAACTTATGGATAACTTTTCTATTCTATAGAAAACTTATGGATAACTTTTCTATTCTATAGAAAACTTATGGATAACTTTTCTATTCTACAGAAAACGTATCGATAACTTTTCTATTCTATAGAAAACTTATCGATAACTTTTCTATTCTATAGAAAACTTATCGATAACTTTTCTATTCTATAGAAAACTTATCGATAACTTTTCTATTCTATAGAAAACTTATCGATAACTTTTCTATTCTATAGAAAACTTATCGATAACTTTTCTATTCTATAGAAAACCTATCGATAACTTTTCTATTCTATAGAAAACCTATCGATAACTTTTCTATTCTATAGAAAACCTATCGATAACTTTTCTATTCTATAGAAAACCTATCGATAACTTTTCTATTCTATAGAAAACCTATCGATAACTTTTCTATTCTATAGAAAACCTATCGATAACTTTTCTATTCTATAGAAAACTTATCGATAACTTTTTTATTCTATAGAAAATTTAACGATACATTTTCTGTGGAATAGATGAGTTATTGATAAATGTTCTATAGAATAGAAAAGTTATCGATACATTTTCTATAGAATATAAATGTTATCGATACATTTTATATAGAATAGAAAAGATACTTTCTATAAAATAGAAAAGCAATCGATAAATTGTCTATGAAATATATGAGTTATTGATACATTTTCTATAAAATAGAAAAGTTATCGATATATAGTCGATATATAGATACATAGTAGAAAAGTTATCGTATCGAAACATTATCGATACATTTTTATAGAATAGAAATGTTATCGATAAACTTTCTATAGAATTGAAAAGCTATAAATAAATTTTCTATAGAATAGAAAAGTAATCGATACATTTTCTATAAAATAGAAAAGTTATCGATACATTTTCTATGGAATAGACAAGTTATCGATAAATGTTCTATAGAATAGACAAGTTATCGATGAATTGTAAATAGAATAGAAAAGTAATCGATAACTTTTCTATTTTATAAAGTGTTTTTATATAAATTTTTCATGAAATATTTTTTTTGAAAATCGCTCGTTATGAAAGTCACTCGATTTACAGAACATTTCATTTAATATCTTACCTTTTTTATATCTATACTTATTTTAATAAAGAGGTAGACTTTCGACATTTTTTAAATAAATTGTATTTTTTTAAAGAACTTCATGTCAATGTACTTAAACCATTAAAAACTCTAAAGCGTTAAAGGCGATTTTAATATTATCGGTGTCTGTGGCGCAGGTAGGATAATAGAACGTTTGCGATCGCACTTCTAAAAACATATCCGCTATAAACTGAAGAGCCGCTTTGCTATCACATCGGGGTCCCTTAAATTGTGGAAAAACCGCTTCCAAATGTGAGTACATAATTTTCTCTTCAAACAAATCGACTTTGTTAAAGAACAATATAATTGGTATATCATTAAACTTATTTGTAACGGTTTTGAAAACGTTTAGAGATTCCTTAAGACGATTAGATTGTTCGTGCTCCTCTAGAACCTGATCATATTCCGAAATGGCTACGAAATATAATATGGTTCCTACATATTCAAAACAATTACACCATTTTTTTCGCTCCGATCTTGAGCCAGCCACGTCTATCATACGAAATTTTCGACTGTTCACTTTAAACGGGTACTTAATTAAACCCGTACTCGGTATATACGCTCTCAATATATCCTGATCCGTGGGCATATAATCGGTCAATGCAATGCGATCAATTTCGTTCATATAGTATTTAGTGGAATCGTGTAATTGATATTCATTACGTCGCATATAGCAGTTTTGTATGCCCTTGTCGTTCCATAGTTCTTTAATTACTGTCAAATAGGGATCTTCCAAACAGGCGTTACTTTCGGAATTTATATTCTTAATGAGCATAACGTTTTTTGTAGCATTGTTACTCTTCTCATAATCGATTTTTAATGATTCCATGGCAGCTATCATATTTTGCATAGAAGTTAAGATATTTTCATGTATCAATTTAATATAATGCCTTCTTTCCTCATCGCTGTAGCCATTGTCATATAGAATACGCATTTGCCGTATAAAAGTCGATTTACCAGAACCAGCTGTGCCCAGTAATAATAATTTAACTTCTTGTTTTTTAAGTTTCTTTAAAGAAAAACAGTCCATATTGATTCTTGATTCTTAAGATTTTCAATTGAAATACAGCGATCAATTTTAATTACAGCTGTATGCAGCCTCAACTAAAGAAAATTGTGTTCTAATGAATTTGTTCATATCATACAAGTGCTTTAGCAATTTTTTAATAGAATGTTTTTATTTTTGAAACAAAGTAATGAATGCACAGTAAATCTCGTATATAACGAATTTCCGATCATCACTAGTACTAGCCTTGACGTTCCGTTCGACAGCTAAAAAGTGCTCCTCGTGCAAAACATGTTATACATAATCGTTTATAACATATCAAAATATTGGTCGTAGACCCACATTAGTGTATATATTTTGGGTCCTTATAAGATTCGAAGACGATCTGTATGTTGAAAACACGATAGGGCCCAAACTAGCTAGCTGGATGAAATTTTCCACAAGTACTCTTTGTTGATACAATTATCCCCTTGTTATATATATATTTAATTTACAAAAAAAAATTGTATATATACAATTTTTTTTTGTAAATTTAAAAAAAAAAATTTTAGTTTTTAAATTTTTTTTGGTGAAAAAAAATTCGGGTTAAAAAATATTTTTTCCAATTTTGACCCATTGTAGGTCCAACTTACTATGGTCTTATATACGTCTTTGCAAAAGTCTTTGAAATATTTATCATTAGATATCCATATTGTCTATATTAATGACTTAGTAATCCAGATATAGGTCAAAAATCGAGGTTGTCCTGGTTTTTTCCTTATATCTCAGACATTTGTGGACCAATTTTCTCGATTTTAAATAGCAACCGAGCCGGAAGAATTCCGGAGATATTGATGTATGAATCGTGTATGTAAGTTATTTGGGGGCTTCGGAAAGTTGATTTCAACAGACAGACGGGCATGGCTTAATCGACCCTATTTATAGTGTCGGAAAATTATATTGTGGAAATTACAAACGGAATGAGAAACTTATATATACCCTTATCACGATGGTGAAGGGTATAAAAACGATGTTTTGCATAGTAGTGTAATTTCTCACACACAAAAATATAGATACAATTTAAAAAAAAATTTCTTTTTTCGATTATTTGTTACCGTTCATTTGAGGAATATTAATACCAACATCTTTTAAAACGAACTATTATTATTAGTTATTAGTCCCACGCAGTTTGTTATAACCGAGTTTTACTGCAACTAGTTATTTTTACAGATGAATCAGACGAATAAATAATGTTTAACATATCGAGTACATATCGGTTATATGCGACCATATACAAAATAATATACAATTTTTGATTTTTTTAACTGAATTCTACAAATTATTTCTCTGATTTAATTATTTGAGATAATTAACTAGAAATTAACTTGATGCTTTCTTTAAAAAAAAAACAAATACATAGTGATATATTTGTTTTGAAAAGTCGGATATTAACGTATGCGGAATGAAATTGCAACAAAACAGAAAACGATGTATTTGTTTCCAATGTTAAAACAAATAATATTTAAAACCTTTATAAAAGAGCCCATTGTATTGATTTAATGTAAACAAACAATTAATTATATTCATGTACTTTTGTGGCAGTTATGAAGAAATGTATATACAGGTGTTGGAAATACCAATGTTTATACTTTTCTGAGCTCTTATTTGAGTTTCATGGTCTTATTTTTCTCGATTTTTATTTTAAATAAAAAAATAAAAAATAAAAAAAACTCTTCTCTCCAAAAACTCTGAAATTATTTTTAATTTATAAAATTGCGACATTTTTTCACTTTAGAAATTCTGCAATTTTAAGCGTGTTGAAAAACAACATAATCATATGGGCGTGACAGTTGGATGATGGAACAGTTAAGAAGAACTTTTATTCATAATCAATTTTTAATTGTATACAAAATCTGTAATTAAAAATTGATTATTTAATAAGTCCTTAATAATTTAATTTATGTTCAAGAAATAAAAAACTGGCTGTATAAAGAGTGAGCCAGAAAAAACTTGTACTTGTAATAAGTTAAATAAAACTTAAACCTTTCAATATTGAAATTCTGAAAAATACGTTAATTTATTAAAATATTGTACAAGTAAATTAAACATTAAAATATTGACATATTACTCGGTATTTATAAATTTATCGACATTTACCGGAAACCCTCCCATTAAAGTTTTATAGATGTTTCCGTTCCCTTTTTAGATAAGGTTGTGCACTCAAGGGTAATTTTTCCATAGTGGCATGATGCCAAATTGGTCCAGAAATATGAATGCATTCTGTGCTGTTTTAAGAAAGGTAAAACCCGTTCCTGTAGATACTCCGTAATATATATTTCTGTATTTATCGTGCCTGATGTCACAAATAATTTGCTTCTTTTGTCACTAATGCAAATGGCTTGCCACACAAGAAACTTCCTGGGGAATTTTGTTTGTTTTTTGTCCGGTATTGTTCTTGAACATTACCTCGTCTATCAGTCACATAAAAGTCTGCCAGTACATAAGTTTCATTATCCATTGCACAACAGGTGTATTTTTTTAAGTTCTTTACTTAGAAGCGATCTGTATCTTTATGAATTTTATACGACTTCAACCCATCAGAGCATTTAACTCTACAAGCTGCTTTTCTGATAGAAGTGTTCGGAGCTCTTCGAAAGAGTTGTTCGACTTCTTTTTCTTTATCAATATCCATTAAAATATGTATGTGGTTAAAAAAAAATTGGTCATTCAAATTTCAGATTACATATACAGGTTTTGGCCAAACAATCATGGACGTTTTAAAAGCATCGAAAAAATTAGTTTATTCATGTAAATGCCTGAAATTTAGTCCAAAAATTAAGAATAGCATAAGTGATTGAATAAAATGGTCGTACAAATTTCGGAATACATATACAGGGTTTGGCCAAACAATCATGGACGTTTTGAAATTATCGGAAAAGTTAGGTTATTCATATAAAATTTTAAATTTGGTGTACATTTAAGAAAAACACACTAGATCCATCGCAAAAAATATTAGAAATTGCATACAAGAGTTGGCCAAATAAACACTGACGTTATAAAAGTATCGAAAAAAGTATGTAATTTTTGTACACGGCTTAAATTAGGTTTATAATTAAAAATAACATAAATAATCCATTGAAAAAATTTCGACATACAAATACATGGTTTGGCCAATTCAGCATAGACGTAAATAACTCTCAAACTTACATAATTTTTGAAATTGACCAAAAAATACAAAAAAAAATGTGTAAAATATGAAGGCACTGAAATCGTTCTGGTTATTGGAATGGCAGATAATTGCAGCTGAAATTTATAGTACTTACTCTTGATACTTGACAGTTTTAGATGTAATTTACACTTAACCTCTAATAGCCCCATTTAATTTGTTCTGGCCTTTCAAACTTTTTTTTAATTTAGTTTCTATAGATTTAAAACTAGTTCCTAATCACTTCACTTTTATATAAAAAGAACATGCAAAAACTCCTTAATAACTACATGGAATGGTTAACTGCTAACTATTTTATAAAAACATGTGCTAATTTGCAAAAAAAAACTTAAAAAAAGCACAGGATACTTCGATTCAAAAGTAAAAAAATCACATTTTTATAATATTAAAATGACAAGAAAAAACCTTTGACTTTACAGCACTATAAATGGCCACATAGTTACTTTATAGCCAAAATAATAATGATACTTTATATTCTGAAGTGTTAAGAAAAATTTACCATCAAAATTTTATAAAAATTAAAAAAAAAAAAACATTTTTGGCCTGAATTTACCACCGTGCACTGTTATAGTAATTATTTTCTCTAAATATGAATAATATTCATTGAATGTCCCTAAAAGTTGTTAGGCATCTTAATAATTCCTTTAAGAGCATAAACTTTAAACTAGATTCATTCTTAATAAACAAATTTTTTTTTCTGCTGTGGCTTGAGTGAAAAAATTCGATTATTTCGACCGTAATACTTCTTTGCCAACTGACTAACTGTTGCTAGAACCGAAAAAATCTATATAATGAAATGATTCAATTAGCAACAAATTTGGCCCTCGTAACGTATCTGAAAATTGTAACTTTTAGAAGAAAACTTATGAAGAAATTCCTGAAAATTCCCGACAAACATTTCCCGATCCAGGTTTTCTTTCAATGCTTATGTCTTCCTTATACTGTTTAATGGTTTTTGAAACAGTGAACCAGATGAACCTTTAAATCTTTTGCTATTTGTTTGAAAGTCCATATTGGATTTTTTTTAAAAGTTGTAATTATTTGTTCACGTACTTTTTTTCGGTGACCCTTTTGATCGAAATAACAGTAGTATATGAATTATTTTTCAAAAGCTAACGTGATTAAAAAAAATTATTTGTTGGACCAAGAATAAGTTTTGGGTGGAATAGTGTGTATAAGTTTTTGTTTGACTCACTCTTTATGTGTACATTTTTGCTCCCTGACTTTTATTTTCCATTTTTTTTTTGTTAACCATTTTTAAACCCTTCACCTTCGTGAGAAGGGTATATATAAGTTTGTCATTCCGTTTGTAATTTCCACAATATAATTTTCCGACCCAATAAAGTATATATATTCTGGATCCTTATAGATAGAGGAGTCGATTAAGCCACGTCCGTCTGTCTGTTGAAATCAATTTTCTGAAGACCCCAGATATCTTAGGAATCCAAATCTTCAATAATTCTGTCAGACATGCTTTCGAAAAGTTTCAGTTAAATCGGTCCACAAATGGCTGAGATAGAGGAAAAAACCAGGACAACCTCGATTTTTGACTTATTTTTTAACCTATATCTGGATTACTAAGTATTAATATAGACAATATGGATATCTAATGATAGATATCTCAAAGACCTTTGCAACGACGTTTATAAGACCATAGTAAGTTGGAGCTACAATGGGTCAACTCGGAAAAAATATTTTTTAACCAAATTTTTTTTCACCAAAAAAAATTTAACCCAGATATGCCGATTGCTTGAGCTTGATCATTTTAAAATTATTTTTGTATTATTATGGAAGCAAATGAGAAATAAAAAACAGTGCAATTAGAGTTTTTAAAAATTTATTGAAAAAAGTGTTTTTTTAAGTCGTTCAATATAGAGGACATTGGGGTCACAACAACAAAACTAAAACGTAATAATGAAACATTCATGCATATAACAATCAAGCTACTCTTCATAAATATAAATTCCAAAAAAATATAGTATTTATTCACTTGTAAATGTACAAAATTTTACTTTCCGTACAAACGAGATATGTCCATTATGAAAATATCACAAATTAAAAATTCAATAACTCAAAAATGTAGCAAAAAAATTTTTTGTTTACCTAAAAATATTTAAAATTTGTATTTTGGAGTATAATTTGGTGAAGATTCGGCACAGCCGAATATAGCTCTTTTACTTGTTCTAATTCAAATATGTGATCTTGTAAGTAACGAGAAGCTTCTTTATGGTTTTCATGAATGCTTAGAGTAGCAGTATCATGCTGTATGAGTTTGAATGTATGATCTCTCTATCTCTGATCGCTCTTCATTTCACAGAAATCGATTCTTTATATATAAATTTCCAAAAAATTAATTAGGAAAGAAGATCGGTTTGTGATCAGTCATAATTCCAACCAAAAATCAGCATAAACTTTGTAAATTATTGCAAAATGAAATAAAATAATTTCAAAGAATTGTGTGAAAAGACAGGAGCAGCCCAAAAGTATGCAAAAGTATGGCAACTCTGTGCAAAAGTAGTTGGCAATAAATTAAAGCCCTTAAGGAGATGAGTTAAATAAATATTTATAATTAAATGTGTATTATATACATACAATAGTTGAAGCCACTACTCAACATAGTATGTGTAATATGTGGATATTTTTTTTTATTATTTATTTTAAAAGAATTTTTTGTTTGTTTATTTTGCATTTTATGTCGGTAATTATAAATAGTAGATGTATGTAATAGTAATTATATTTAAAACACGTGTATGTATTATTCAATGTATATTACACTGTATAATAGGGAGGGTAGATTTGTATAGACGCAAAAAAAATCGCCCAAGTGACATGGAACATCGTATTGTGGGGATCAAAGTAAGAAACTTTGCCTAAGGAACCATATCTCTAAAACGAATTCTGATGTTCCTTATTTTGACCCAAAGCATATTTTTATAAAATTTGTTTATTATGACACGAACGCCATTTTGCGCTAAAACTATTCGTGTTAATCATTTCGCTCATTGTGAGCAAAAGTTATTTTGGTTTAAAGTTTAAACTAAATCTTTACCCTCTAATTTGCAAACTTTAAAAAGCTAAAAAAAAGTAGACGAATAATTTTTTTTAGGGTAATTATGACCCAATAAACTCAGAACAGCCATCATAAACTAAGTTAAAGGGTTAAAAATAAAGCTTTGCTGATGATTAATATTATTTATTACCAACATCACATTTATATTTATCATACGCTCTATAAACAAAATTTATACACAGTACATCATATAATGTGCCAAAAATGGTGATTTTTTTAAATTTTTGTATGGCGACCCCCCAAGGGGGTTTACAGGGGGTGTGTCACTAGCTTGGTTGGGTCAGCCCTCCAAAAGTTAGTGGTGGTCGGTCATACATATAGACTCGATTGGGGCACTTTAAATGGGTCAAATAAGGAACATCAGAATTCATTTTAGAGATATGATTCCTTGGGCAAAGTTTTTTATTTTGATCCTTAGAGTATGATATTCCTTTTCACTTGGGCGATTTTTAAATCGACCCGCCCTACTGTATATACATATGTATGTATGTATGTAGTTAGATTTAAATATATAAAAAGGTATGTAATTTATTGGAGTATGTGTGTTTGTCCATTAGAAAGAACATTTTCATGGTCACCATTTTATTTTGTGTGTTTGTTGTTGTTGTTCTGTTGCTGTTCTAATTGTTTGTTTTGTTGTTGTTTTCGAGTTAACTAAAGTTCACAGGGTTCTCTTGAAAAGTAATGACAACTGCATTACAATAACTGCATGTATGTATTTTAAAGGTTAAAATTTAAAAAAAAATTAGTACTAAACTAAAATATTACCATATTTTTACAGTGTACCTTAATAAGTATTAAAGATAAATTTTTTCCATTTATATAAACGACTTAAATTTAAAAAAATGGTCTGAAATAGTCTCAAATTTTTAAAAATCCGAAACTGAATATTCTTTTGTATCAATTTATTTTTGTGATATTCTTTACATATATATAATTCTTCTGTACGTGTGTTAGTAACTGAACTGATTTCGATGATATTTGTTGTGTGTGTTCTCAATTGACCTATATAGGTACAATGGGCGTGGCACCTCCCATACAAAGTAAAAATGTATTATTGCATATCTGGAGTATTATTATAGTGGGAGTCTTCAAACTTTGTGTGAGCTATGGCAAAAAAACAACGTTTGCCGGGACAGCTAGTATTATTATATATTTAGATTTATGAAAAATTTTTAAGAAATGATAAATTAAAACAAATAGATTTTTTCTACATAAAAATTATTCGAATTATTTGTTATTAGAAAATGTTAGTTTTTAAATTTTTTGAATATTATTGGTGTTCTGTAAATCGAACCACATCATTAACACGTTTTACTTTCGAGTAACAAAACCAGTTTCAATGTACAAAATCGTGCGATTGTCAGAACATCTATATATATAAAAATTAAATGGTCCATGTATGTAATAGCATCACGAGAGAACGGCTGGAGCGATTTGGCTGATTTTTTTTATTCTATTCGAAATTTTCAGGAGATGGATTGTAAAGAAAAAAAAATCAAAAATTCCGAGTAAAACTCCGAATTTTTTTTTAGTCCAGTCAACTGTAATAAAAAAGCTCCCTAAAGTATGCAGTACAAATTTAGATTTTTTATTTGCAAATAAATAAGAACTGGCAGGAGTATGCGGGTTGGAGAAACTTGAAGAAATAACATTAGTCAATTTATAAATTTATCATCAAAATACTATTTTGGGAAACAAATTTTTTTTTATTCATAGATTTTATTTTAAACAAAGCTGATCAAGTACATAAACTATTTAAAACTCTATAGCGTTAAAGGTGCTTTTCATATTATCGGTGTCTGTGGCACAGGTACGATAAATAAACGTTTGCGGTCGCACTTCTAAAAACATATCCGATATAAACTGAAGAGCCGCATTGCTATCACATCGGGGTCCCTTAAATTGTGGAAAAACCGCATCCAAATGTGAGTACATAATTTTCTCTTCAAACAAATCGACTTTGTTTAAGAACAATATAATGGGTGTATTATTCAAAGTATTTGTAATGGTTTTGAAAATGTCTAGCGATTCCTTAAGACGATTAGATTGTCCGTGCTCCTCTAGAACCTGATCATATTCCGAAATGGCTACGAAAAATATTATGGTATCTACATGTTCAAAACAACTAAGCCATTTTCTTGGCTCCGATCTTAAGCCAGCCATGCCTATCATACGAAAATAGCGATTGTTCACTTTAAACCTGTAGTCAGATAAACCCGTACTCGGTATATGAGCTCTCAATATATCCTGATCCGTGGGCATATAATCGGTCAAAGCAATGTGATCAATTTCGTTCATATAGTATTTAGTGGAATCGTGTAATTGATATTCATTACGTCGCATATAGCAGTTTTGTATGCCCTTGTCATTCCATAGTTCTTTAATTGCTGTCAAATAGTGATCTTCCAAACAGGCGTTAATTTCGCAATTTACATTCTTAATGAGCATAACGTTTTTTGTAGCATTGTTACTCTTTTCATAATCGATTTTTAATGATTCCATGGCAGCTATCATATTTTGCATAGAAGTTAAGATATTTTCATGTATCAATTTAATATAATGCCTTCTTTCCTCATCGCTGTAGCCATTGTCATAAAGAATACGCATTTGGCGTATAAAAGTCGATTTACCAGAATCGGCTGAGCCCAGTAATAATAGTTTAATATCTTGTTTTTTTAAATTTCTTTAACAAAAAACAGTCCATATTGTAGAGATTCTTGATTCTCGATATTTTCGATTAAAATACAGCGATCACTTTTAAATACAGCTGTATGCAGCCTCAACTAAAGAATACTACTGTGTTATAATAAATTTGTTCATAACACACGAGTAATTTAGAAATTTTTTAATAGAATTGTTTTATTTTTGAAACAAAGTAATGGAAGCACAGGAAATCTCGTACATAACGAATGTCCGATCATCACTAGCTTGCCTTGACATTCCGTAATTTTGTTAATAACATTACTCGTCAGACGTTTTTTTTGTCAGTAGTTTTTATCACTGTTATTATATTTAAGTTTTTTTAATACTGCAGAAACTAGACAATTTTGCGAATAATTTCATGCATTAAAAAACATGAAATATTTAAAAGAAAAAATTAAGTTTCGAAAAAAATTAATTTTTTTTAAATTTTCGTGAGGCTAAGATTTAAAGATGAAATTTATAAAAGGCTACATACTAATACTATTAATGAAATCAATAAAAAATTTTAGATCAATATTAAAACAAGTAGGGATTTCTGGATTCTTTATCAAAATCCCGAAACCCTGGAATTTTCAAAAATCAGTCCCGATTGGCATCTCTAGTTATTACCGAGACTTACTTCACCAAGTTATTTTTACAGATGAATCATATGAATGAATAATTTTTAACATATCGAGTTCTTTTAAAAAAACAAATACATAGTGATATTTTTGTTTTGAACAGTCAGATATTATATGGCATTCAATTAAATTCTTACACTGAGAAAACAGATTCGTTGCCAATCGAATGATTCAGTTGCATACATAGAATTTTTCGGTTCTATTAACAGAAAGTCAGTTGACAATGAAGAATTTCGGTTAAAGCAACCAAACTTTTGTTACCCCTTTTAAAATTTTGTAGCCACAACCGTAAAATTCGGTCACTAAGGTAGAATCATTCGATTGGCTACAAATCGGTTGCTATCACGAATCTGTTTTCTCTGTGTATTAATTAATATATTTTTGCGTTTCTTTATATACAAAGTTTTAGCAAAATAAATATAAAAATAATTTTACTGATGAATCGAACTAATTAATGATTGTACACTAGAATGCCTCGAGGAATGTTTTTTTGGAATCTCAAACGATGCATATTGATGTACTGAGTAAGGTAAAAATCAGAAAATCATGAAATAAAAAAATCCTGACATTTCGGGCATTCTCAAATGTATTCAAAAAATAGGACCCAATAATAATTTAAAAAAAAACACCGAGAAAATGGAAGCTATGACCAATCGCCATAATTTATAACTCATTTGTGTTGAATTTTATTTGAATACCAACATTTTTAAGAAATCTGTAGTCGATAAAATGAATTTCGGAAGTGGGTCTTGTATATGAGCTTTGACTACTTATGGACCTATCGTCACAAAATTTGGTAGTGCGAGTTCGGCTTATATAAAACTTATTTGTGATGAATTTGGTTTAGATATCTATTTAACTAAGATATTTATGACAGCTTATCTATCAATAGGCTTCGTCCTTGGGACAATCAAAAAGCTTGTACCGAATTTTGTCGAACTATCTATGAAATTGCGACCTGTAGTTTGATTACAATGTTGGGTGTTGGGACAATATTTTTACATGTTACAAACACAAGCACTAACCCAATATACCCTCCCTACTATGGTGGTGTAGGGTATAATTACCAAAAATTAATTTATTATCCGAATGAAATTTTCAAGTACTAGCTAAAAATAGAACATGAAAACATCTACAAAAAGTAGTAAATGTATCATAAGGGTTATATCTTTAACCCTCTAACCCGGAAACTTTAAAAAGCTAAACAAAATTTGTCGAATAATTTTATTTAGGGTAATTATCACCCAATAAACTCAGAACAGCCATTAGAAACTAATATGCAAATTAAGTTTAGGAACCAGGTGCAAAAAGATGAAGAGTGCCTCAGGGCATTGTTGCCGGTTTAGGTGTAAACCGTCGGATGAGTCAAGGCGGATATTTTAATCCATCATCCGTCTATATCCACTATTCCTATCATTTTGTTTCATATATAATAAAAAAAAACTATGAAATATAACACGCCGATAAATTTATAAATTCATAGACTGCAAGAAGAATATTTTACCTTTTAATAAAAAATTATTTCGAACAGATCGGGCAACTAAAAGTTAGTAAAACTTTGATTTAAAAAAGAAATCACACACAAAATTTCACGTGCCAAAATTATGACATCACTCACAAAACAGCTGACAAAACAAAAAGCTGTAATATGACATATGACAAATAATTTAACACTAAAATTCTTTCTAATTATTGCTTGTAATACTGTTATGTTTTTTTATTTCTGTTAATTTGCTTTTGAAAAGCACTGTATTTGTGTCCGCTGTAATATGCGTCAATGCAATATGATATATTACTTTCACTTATGCATAATATTTAGGTATAAAATCTAATATAAATAAATATATGTAATATGTATGATTTGTTTAAGTAAGTTTGTTGTACAGGGTCATCTTCAAAATCAAAAATACTTTATAGTACATATTTTAAAGTAAAAGTGGCAACTTTTGAGCAGGTCATGGTTTTGGTTTAAAAAGTTACAATCCTTTTGTTGATTTTCTTTAAGGGAGATAAGAATGACGTACGAACATATATTAATTTGCGAATTAATAAAGACAATTTATATAAGGGCCAAATATACAACTATTTATGAAACATGTTTGTAAGTAGATTATTACAAATTATGAGATTTAATTAGCCGAAACCGAATCTCGCATTCGGCGGAAAGCTAGAAAATCTTCAAACTAATTGCATAAATATTTCAAAATTGCCGCTATTAATATTTTGGTAGTCATATATTATAGGAGTTAAAAATACCCAATATTATTTTACTAATTAAATTTAGCTGCCTTTTTATGAATTTTAACTTACAATATAATTTATGCATACATATTTACTACTACCCAACCCTTTAGTAAACCGCACTATTGCGGAATATATTTTCTTTGAATCACGTACAATAAAGTGTTGGTAAAACAATAATTAATAATTGATTTTATAATTAGTTCAAACATCTATCAGTGTCATACACTCCATAATAATTTGTATTGAAAGCGAAATTTTCTTTGAACAACTTGTTTACGGTCCATTTGTTTGCTGACATTTTTTGTTTTTACATTTATACCAGTTTATATATAAGAAAAACAAACAAGTAAGAATATTTTAGCTGATGAAATCCGACTATATGTTACACTACATTGTATTTTTATCAGGAACTAGGGTAAAAGCCTGTTTAATCCAGGCAGAACTAGGTTCCCCTGAAACTTTCTCAGCTTCAAAAAGAATCTAACACTCAAACTCAGTTTTCTACCAGAAATGAAAATCTCGAATCAATATAATGTTCCAAAAACAAATTGCAAAAACTTTTCTGAATTGGTTGTTAAACATTTCCTAATTTCAAATATCAAATATCTTAAATCGTTAATATCCTTGTAAATACTGCGATTTTAAGGAAAATAAGCTCAATCCGTGATCACTCATATTTTATACCAAAAATCGATTTTTAATATAAAAAAATTCAAATATCTTAAATCGTTAATATCTTTGTAAATACTGCGATTTTAAGGAAAATAAGCGTAATCTGTGATCACTCATATTTTATACCAAAAATCGATTTTTAGTTTAAAAAAAAAACTCAAATATCTTAAATCGTTAATATCTTTGTAAATACTGCGATTTTAAGGAAAATAAGCTCAATCCGTGATCACTCATATTTTATATCAAAAATCAATTTTTTGTATAAAAAAATTCAAATATCTTAAATCGTTAATATCTTTGTAAATACTGCGATTTTAAGGAAAATAAGCTCAATCTGTGATCACTCATATTTTATACCAAAAATCGATTTTTAGTATAAAAAAAATCAAATATCTTAAATCGTTAATATCTTTGTAAATACTGCGATTTTAAGGAAAATAAGCTCAATCTGTGATCACTCATATTTTATACCAAAAATCGATTTTTAGTTTAAAAAAACTCAAATATCTTAAATCGGTAATAACTTTGTAAATACACACTATAATTTTAATGAATCCTTAAATAAATAAAATACATTACATTATGATTGGTGTAGCGAATTCATTCTGTATTCCTTGGAGTAACAATTAAATCGAAACCATATCAATTAGCTAAAGCGTGCTGCAGTACAGCGACAGCGTACAGTAGGGTATTAAAATGCAACACAGGTATATAAAAATATGCACATATAAATAGAGCTAATGTCATGGTCAAATATGGCATGGTTTATAAAATCCTTTTTTAAAATTTTAAACTTTTTTTCTTGGATTTTAACCAAACATTCACCAGCAGAATATCAAATAGTTTGGAATATTCTTACATATGTATGTACAAATCATACTACTTGTACATGCCAATTTAAGGTTTTTATTATTTGGACAAACCATCCAAACACACTTGCAATACAATATAGAAAGATGTATCCAAAAGAAAAAGAAGTGTATGAATCACGGACTGTGTTTTTTTTGTATAACATTGACGACATACAACTGCAGCAAACTGTAAATATTAAATAAACAAGAAAATAACAGCGTCAACTAATAGGTCATACCGGGTGGAGAAAGAGAGGAGATGGACTATATATGTTTGTAAATTGGTCATACAAGACTAATTTCTATGAACATAAAGTACAACAAGTTGTGACAGTAGTAGTAAAAGTATTAGTGGTGATAGTATCTTAATTGTTACAGCATTTCCATGCTATGTTTTTCGTTTCATTTCCGGTATTGAGTTTGTAGATTTTTTACGCAATAAATGTTTAGCGTTGGTGATTGACCTTTTCGTTATTTGGAAGCTTTCTAAAGATAGGGTCACACATGGCAAATATTTGCTCAAAAAAGCGTAACCACTTTTTTTAGCACAAATTTATTTGACGTGTTTACTCTTACAAGTGTTTTCTAAGATCAAACAGCATCAAATAAAATAAAACGAAATGTTTTGTTTTGAATCATCCTATACAAATAAGTTTTTTAAAATAAATAAAAGAATTCAAAGGTATTTTATTTAGTGGTTACGTCTTTTTCGTCAAATATTTGTCATGTGTGACCATACCTTAAGTAATGTTAATTTCAGTTGTACACTTTTTGGATATATCACAGCCATTTATGGACCGATTATCTGTGGTTCCAATCCCAAATCTAGTTGGACAAAATTAATTTTATTTTTTTAATTAATGTAAAATAGTTTTTTAATTGGTGGTCTGGTTCTCATGAGAGAAGAGCGAGAGTTTAACGAATATTTGAGGAACCGCATAACAAAAGGTACTTTTTCGAATTTTTTTACAAATTGATTTTTTACTATTTTTATAATATTTGGGTTGAAATCTTCTAGAAAAAATAAATTTCCCAAAATTTTTAAATTTTCAAAAAATTACCTTTTGTTCTGCGCCTCCTCATTTGATCATATTTTTGTTTCAGAAATGTGTTAAGCTTACGAGTACGCTTAACTAATAACTTCAACTAAATACACTTGGAAACAGTGTAGTTTGTTCCTCGTTTTTTCACGTGTTGAAGTTTTCCTGCTAAAAGTACATAAAAAAGAACAACTATTAAGTCATCTTGGCCAACTAACCGAAAAACACAACGAAGCAATGAACCAACAACTTACATTTTAATTTAAAATTTAATACATGATTTAAAATATAAACCGTATTGTAAATTCTAGTCATTAGAGACAAACGAATTTGGAACAGCCAAATTTGAATGAGTAATAATAAGTAGTTAGTACTAAATGTTAGTGGTTTTAAACACGTGTTTAATATAACCTTGATTTATATAAATTAATATGTTAAGTGGTAGACTGCCTGCAACAGAATTCATATAACATAAGTTCCCAGTGTGTAGCACTTGAAAACATAGGGGCTTGTAGAAAAGCATTTAAAAAATTTGACTATAATTTCGGCAAGAATTGGTTATCCCTGTCTATACTTGACAATTTTTTATTGTCAAGACAAAGTTGTTTCAATCATTTTGACATTTATCGTGACACAAATTTATCAACGCCTTTCATTATAAGGCTGATTAATAAAAACTGTTGTTCCTTAATGTTTTTTTCCTTTCTCATAGACTGATCCTTGTTATCAATGCTTTTCATAGCAAAGATTTTAAATACTTAATACTTTAATTCATATTTCAAAATCGAATTAAAGTCAAATCAAATTTGAGTTGAAATTAATGTTTCACATTCATTTTGTAAAACATTGAAAATGAAGAACTGTTTTCTTTCAATTTGAATTAGCAAATAATTTCATTTTGAATTAATACAAAGCAATTTGAAATATATGGTTACGTTTTTACCTTTTAAAAGCGGTGGTTAATTTCCTTTAAATAAACCGGATACTTTTGATCGCATATAAAACCAGTTAATAGTTTAAATTTATAACAAATCTTTATTTATGTATTCAAATTTACACAAATAGTTTAAATAGTCACTTTGTGTTTTTATACACGTTTATAATTCACAATAATACTCACACTTAAATTAGACTTTATAATGTACCAGAATGCAGTTGATGTTAACTCTAAGACCCCATTCACATTAGGCAATTTAATTGCGCAACATTAAATCAACATGCAAAATGTTCTTCTCCTTATCTGCGACATCAACAAACACAAGAGACTTGCGCATCTAAATTGCCCAATTTGAATCACATCACCGACTGCAACTGCTGCCACGATTTATACACAGCTTCCTTCCAGTAGCTTCATGAAAGTTATATTTCTACAATGATAAACTTAAAGCTTTTATTCAATGTTGTATGTTTGAATCTTTATTTGAAAGTATACTCATTTCTCATTACGAAAAAAACAAACTGAGAAAGGTGACTGCGATGAAACAGCTGATTATTTTTATACCCTTCACCTTCGTGAGAAGGGTATATATAAGTTTGTCATTCCGTTTGTAATTTCTACATTTTTCATTTCCGACCCTATAAAGTATATATGTATATTCTGGATCCTTATAGATAGCGGAGTCGATTAAGCCATGTCCGTCTGTCCCAGATATCTTCGGGATCCAAATCTTCAATAATTCTGTCAGACATGCTTTCGAGAATTTTGCTATTTAAAATCAGCAAAATCGGTCCACAAATGGCTGAGATATGAGGAAAAAACCAAGACAACCTCGATTGTTGACCTATATCTGGATTACTAAGGCATTAATATAGACAATATGGATATCTAATGATAGATATTTCAAAGACATTTGCAACGTATATAAGACCATAGTAAGTTGGACCTACAATGGGTCAAAATCGGGAAAAAATTTTTTTTTTTTTAAATTAAAAAAAAAAAATAATTTTAAAAATTTAAAATAATCGATAAAAAATTTTTTCCAAAAAATTAAAAAATTAAATTTTGTTTACCTAAAAATATTTAAAATTTGAAGGTATAATTTGGTGAAGGGTATATAAGATTCGGCACAGCCGAATATAGCACTCTTACTTGTTTTTATTCAGTTTGAACTCTCAATTCACTTGTGGTTGTTTTGGCGAAAAATACAACAAACCCAAAATCAAAAACAACAACAACATGCAACTTTGACAGTTCACCAACTTTTAACAAAAAAAGTACCTGTTGTTTTTGTATTGTTGTAGTGATGCAGTCACCTTTCTAAGCGTGCCCTGGGTGAGCTGTTCATGTGAGTTGCTCAAATGAACCAAAAAAATGTTTACTACTATTTGTTACTATAACACAGTTACCGTTGTTTTATTTTCTACTACGGCAACACTTTTAGATAATGAACACAGCCCATCAGCTGTTACAAATAATGCATTTTGACAGTTGTGCATTTTTGTTGTTGTTCGGATAAAAGTTGTAATAAACATCTGCGATTTATTTTTTTTGTTTACATTTATTTATAGAATATTTCTGATAAGTATTTCAATTGAAAATAGAATAGAAACAAACATTAACTCAGTAAAACATTGCAAAAGTAATTAATGCAACAACAAGTATAAAGTTGAATTGATAAAATTAAAAATAAAGAAAAATGTCACGCCGCAGAACAAATGCTGGTTCTTATGAACTCTTAAGTAGTGAACCGGAGGAACATGATCAACCCGATGGCTTTGTAGATGAACAATGGGTGGAACCAGAAAGAAAATTCCCTTGGAAAACGATAATATTTATATTATTTTTCTTTGTGGCCGGAGCGGTGAGTCATTAATTAAGGTCATTACTCTAAATTGTTTTTCAATTTGTTTATGGAATGTTTTTGATTGCCTTTTATTGCAGACCTGTTTGACGTTTAGTATTTTAGTATCGTCAGGTGTATTTAATGAAAAATATGCTGATCGTGCTTGGCCACTATTGATAATGGGTATTTTAATGTTTATACCAGGAGGTTATTATGGATACATACTACTGTGTATTTTTCTTAAACGTGATGGTTTTACGGTCGAAGACATACCAATGTTGTAAGTGGAGTGGGGAGGATAACAAAATCTCGAACGCAAACAACTGCCTCCAGTTTTTGGACTGTAATGTTTAAGATGAAAATAATTTATAAAATTTTTTATATGAAATAAAATTATTGTTTTAATGCCAACATTTTTTATCAAATACATATTTGCAATTAAATTAAAATTAGGTAAGCCAAATTTGCTGGATTTGTCAATATACTCCCATATTCAAAAGTTATCAAAGGTTTACAACAAATTTTTTTGAAAAAAGATCTTAATCTAAAAATAATTTATAAACCTTTTCAAAAAGGCGGCATAGTGTTTAAAATTAGAAAGTATTTATGCAGTTGAAAATGAAAGTTCCACTTTCTTCCCTATTTATATCATACATTTAGATAGAATAGGGGGAATATTAAATAATTATTTAATTTAATAATTGTGTATGGAAATTTTGTTTTAAAGTGAAATAAATTCAAATGTGTACTAAAATATTGTAACGTTCTTTTTTACTTTTTTACGAAGCCCTAATAACATTTTTTACAACTGTGTATGGATAGAAAATGAACTTTGAATGAACCCTTTAATTAGTGTTTTTATTATGTACTAAAATTTGACATTGCAATGCCTACGTCATTTGACATTTACTAAATGCTGTTGATATATTGTTGTTATTGTATCTTATTGCATTTTTTTGTCAAGGCAAAACTGCCGGTCAATAAATTCACTTGTCAAACAAGCTTCTTTTTTAATTATTTTTTAATAAAAACTTGTAAATTGTTTAGCAAAAACTTTGTAATTCCATTAAAGCAATCATGTCAAATAACAATAATCAATGGGAAGTGGTTACCAAATCGAAAAAGCAAAAAAATTTCGAAAAAAAGGTAGTGGCCCATAAAGAAAAGAAAAAGGAAGAAGCTTTGCTACCAAAATTGGAAGAAATTTGTGAGTATATATTTAATTAAAGGCATTTAAATTTTATTAAATGTAAAAATGTTTGTTATTTGTAGTGCCTTCACATCAATATCGTAAGATTGTTACCGGTCGTGGTGGTCAAGAAGACCACTCACCAACCAAATCAAATGCCAGTTCGAAGTCCAAAAGTTCTACACCTAAAAAAATTAACAAAACTTCTAAAGAGTCTACGCAGCAGCGAGATTCTAATAAGAAACCTAAAAGTGATGCTAATAAAGCGCCCGCTAAACCCAAAAGTCTGGAGCAGGCTTTTAAGTATTTAACAGCTGATGAATTTGCCTCGCATTTAAAACAACTAAAGTTAATATATCCGGGCTCTAAATTGGCCTGGTTGAAAGAGGTATTTATAGCAACAAATTTATAGATTTGTTATTTTAACATTAATCGGTGTATTTTTTAACAAAAATTGTTTTCAGTATATACTTATTCTTTCTAGTTTAATATAATTTGATTTTATCTTTTGCAGATTGCTAACTATTTGAATTCCAGTTTACCATTTGAATGTGATCCCATATTTTCTGGTAAATCCATAACATATCCTAGCAATTTAGCTTCTCCCGCCTTTAAACAAGCTGTACTCGATTTTCTTTCATCTCAGGGTGAAACAAATCTAGAGTACTTTTTCCATTATACTCTATTGGAGAGTATGTGCACGGAACTGAATAAAAATCAACCTGTTATTGGTTATAAAGTAAGTCCAGCAGTTTTTAATTTAGTGTTTTTCAATTTGTTTATGTCTGTTTCACATTTAGTTTCTTCTACAATTAATTGCTCAAAATTGGCCACAAATATGTTCAAATAAAATGGCCAATACCGCCATGCTAAGGGACTCCTATCAAAATCGCAGTAATATATGTCTAAGTATATTATGGGCAATAGGCCAGGGTGGCTATCAAAATCTGATGGAGGGTATTAAAGGTAATTTGTGTCCATCATGCACTTATATTTTGAAACAATTATTTTGAATAATTTATACCTATACATTTTTCTTTTTTCCCAAAAAAAAAGTCTGGCAAAATTTAATGTTGCCCAATTTAACCCTGAAAAGCTATAGTCGCTTTATCACAGATTATATTGAAAAAGTATTAAATACCGCCATTGATCAAAGTTTGAATATGAATCAGAATGAATTTTTTGTCACCTATAATGTTTTGAAGACAGCATACCCTGGTTTACCGCGTGAGTGTCAACAAGCTTTAAGGCGTAGTTCTTCATTATTTTTGGTAAGCCACAAACATATTTAAATAAAAGAAATCCCATTGATATTATTATAATTTTCTTTATTATTTTAGCAAACATATATTATTAATACCAGCAGCCATGCAAATCTCTTTGTAAATTTGTTAAGAGACAATGAAATAAATGGTTGTTTGTCGGCTTTATTACACAATGATGACTGTTTCAAAGTTTGGAAAATGAATTATAAGAAACAATTGGTCCCAACCAGAAATTTATTAGAAAAACTGGGTAAGTACTATTTGAAAAAAAAATATAATATAGACAAATTTGAAATTAATTATTTTTTAGAAACAGAAATATTTGATAGTGCCACCTCGTTGGCCATGTCACCAACATTCCATAACTTTTTACTTGAGGCTGAAGTATTGAATACTGAATTAGATGCTAGTAAAAAACGTGATCCAAATGTTGATATACTAATGGAATTGGTTAAGGTAAGTTTTAATTAATATTTTTATTAACTTTACCATGAGTGGTAATTTTGCCATTCCGTTTGTAACTTATGCATTATTCATTTGTAATCCTATAAAGTATATACATATATACTGGATCTTTATATGTAGGGAATGTTATTATATCCGTTTTTCCGTGTGTTGGCTCAAATTCATATATCCGACGGAGTTAATAAAACAGATATAATCATGCGAATTTTAGTATTAAAAATCACCAAATTCGGTCCATAAATGACCATGATATATAAGTTTGTCTTTTGGTTTGTAGTTTCTTCATTTTTCATTTGCGATCCCATAAATTATATTATATTCTGAATCATATCCTCTATCAATGCAAACTGTTTCTTTAATCTAGTACGAAACTGTCGTAGGCGTATGACGTTTACGCCAACTACGATAAGGGTGAATATTTATACCTGTATACTTTGATGAAGGGTATATAAGACACGGCACAGCCGATAATATCTCGAATAATATCTATATGTACATTAGGCATACAAATAATTTTGGCGAAATTTTTGGCATACCACCACGTGATGGCCAATGTTGTATATGTAATGAAAATCATTTTTTTAGCTCATTTGGAATCAAAAACATCACGCACTATCACCAATTTCTAAAATAAACCAAACTTTTTTTCCTCTGAAAAATTATATAAATAATTTCATAATTGTTTTTGCAAGTGTGAGGAATACTTCCCTTATTTAAAAATTATCTTTTGAAGTATGTCCGCAGTTATTATTAAAATAAAATATATTGTATTTCAAAATAATTGAAAATATTCAATGCAAAACTTTATTGCGTTTGGTGCGTGAACTTTTTTAACAACCGCAAAAAAATAATACCATGGTTTTTTATATTTTTTAATGCTCTATTCGACTATGCTATGCCAATTTGCATATTTCCAAAAATTGTCAATAGTTATATCCCGTATATATATATACGTATACGTATATACATATATATAATATATATATATCAACTGATAGTTATTTTATAGGCATGTCCATCGGTGTATACTTAGACTTATAAATTCGAACGTCTATGCACCAATTTCAATAATTTAAAATATTATTATTAATCAGATTATTCTCAAGAAAAGGAAACTAAAGTTAAAGATATACATATGTATGTATAAAAATCGGATCAGATGAATATAGCAATTTTTTGTTTTGACAGATAGAATTTGTAAATTATAAAAAATATATTAAGATAATATAACATATATTTTAATTAAACTTAAATTGTTCATTCAAGTTATAAATTGAAAATATATTTGAAAAAAAGTGCCATTACATATTTAATTTTACATTTCGACGCGAAAGTATTCTATCTGACAAAGCGGCAAAATAAGTTTACTGCCATTTTTTACAACACTGTGGGTAGTAATGACGATGAATATTAGAATTCATTTTCAGGGTTGCTCTTGTTTGTTATTGTCGTTAAGTAATCGAATAAAATGTTTGTGAAATGAAATGCAACGAAAGGCTCAAAAGAAGAAACTTTATTGATTGATTAAATTTGTCTTTAATTCAAATCTATTACAAATATGCTTTAGGCAATTCAGTTTATTTTGTAAATTATTAAAAACAAATTGAATGAAAAAAAAAAATATTTCGATTAGATTTGAATTAACAAAAATGTAACCATTCAAACGTTGAATGAAATTTATTATGAGTTAATTCATTCATTAAAAGCTGAAGCCATCCAAATGTAGGTTTAAAATCTTGCATCTCATCAGCAATTTTTTTTGTTGGTCTTTTCCAATATAAGTCAAATCACAGCTCTATCACTTTTGGTGGAGCCCTTGATAGCCTTCGAATTTCTGTAAGTGAATATTTTTCCCTATAATTATGTTTATAGTGGTCTTGGAGCACCACTTATATTTTCCACAAAGCTCATCTATATCAATTCTTTTCTAGTCAGAAAGAATTAAAACTTCTCAGATTAGAACAAAGTTAAATTGTTTAAAAAATTTACTACTTTCTATTGTGCCATATTCGAAACTATTTTAAATATTGTCATAATCTTTAGAGCATTGGTTCCAGCAGTACGCCCGCGGGCACCGTCTATGTGTGAGTTTCTTATACATGTGAAACCGATATTAAAAAACGAACATGAGTTATTTTAAAAGTGTTGCCAGTGAAGGATATTTTCATAAGAAATTTGGTTCAGTGTACACACATCGTAACACTAAATGAAGCAAATCTATTGTTGTGAGAGTTTGGTTAACAATGCTTTAGAGCCTCCATCAGGTTAATTAAATTTTAAAATTACCAAAATATTGATGGGATGGTATCTCGAAGTCGAAGGAAGTGGGTCGACAAAACTTCTACAGTCCAAACACAGTTTTTGGACAGTATTTAGAGTATTCGCAACCGGTTTTGTCATCATGGAAAACTCGACCAGTTTCTGGTTTCTTTATCTCTTCGGTTTTTTGACAAACCGGTTTTTTGAGACGGTTAACGGATGTATGACCCCTTTCACATTAGTCAATATATATGTTTGTTGATGTCAGAGGTAAGGTCGGGTTAAGGAGAACAATTTTTCAAATTTGAGTACAGACATGCTTGCACACGGCAAGTTGGTTTGTTTTTTATTCATGTTTTTGAATGAAACTTTTACACTAGGCAACTATATTGCCTAGTGTAAAAGGGGCCAAAGGAAATATATTTTCTGAAAGTATTCGGTTAAACCGGATACCGGTTTTTTGGCCACTAAAGGTATTGCTACACTAAATTCCCAAGAAACTTTTTGGGAGATCAAAATAATGTCCACCGACATAAAAAAAATTGTGTTGAAAATAGGGATAGTATGCTTATTAATACATATGCGTTTTGAAGTAAAATATAATAAAAATTCATTATTATTAATATGAATAAAATATGGGAAAATAAAAAATTTTACAGTAAAACGTGTGATTCAAAAAGATATTAATTAGTTTTCTTTAAGTTTCGAAAAAAAACATAAATTTTTCTATAAATTCGCTCCCATATGTAACCATTTATTTTTAAATTAATATAAGAGAAACCAACTATTCAATATAAAAATGCAACACTGATACCATGTTATTACAATAGCACTGGCAACCCTTAAAAATATTACTTTTCTTATCAGGGATTCATCGCTTTCGTGTTCATTTTACACACAAAAAAACGAGTTTATTTTCGAAGAAAGAAGAAACAAATATTTTTTTTAGTAGTGACTCGCAGCAATTTGAGAGAACAGCACCGCCGATTATTTAAGCGACGATAAAAAAAGTGAAATATAATTGGTACTAAAGAAATTAGCAGCAAAAATTATATATTTAAATTGAGTTTTATCCAACTAAAGTTTATTATTTATTAACAGAAATGTGCAAACATTATTTGCCACAAAAAAGAAATGTGCAACGTGTTTATTTTCCCGGAAAACAAAAGTCAATCTCTTTTTTTTGGATTTTCGAAAAAAGTGGTATACACGACGATGAACCAAAGAAAAGAAAAAAAGAGACGAAAAGAAATGAATACAAAAAAAAGTAAAATAAATGGACTACGTGGAAAATTTTTTCCATAAAAATTTTTGGTATATTTTAAGCCGGTTTATAGAGAAATGTGTTTAATAATAGTGAGATTTTCTTAATTATTTCAATTTTTATGCTGGTTTCTATTCTAATTTACGAAGTAAATGGACACGTATTAAGTTTTTTTTTTGGAGGGGGTGTGGTGTATATTGGCTTTTCCTTTATACATCCCATAACCAAATTTGTATGTGCCATGTTGATGTGCTACCTTTGATAATAGCCAGGGGATGCCAGATTTATGAAATTTTTGTGGCACAAACAATGGGGACATTGTGGGAGATGGTGATATCAGTTACTGTAGAGAAGATATTCAGGCCAATTATGAATAAAAATTTCCCGGGAGTTTTTCTCCTTTTCTCATTTTTTGCTATTCAAATTCAATGGGAAAAACTCCCGGGGAACAAACTCCCACGAAATTTTTTATTCAAGGGTAAAAACTTCCGGGGAATTTTTATTCATAATTAGGCTGATAAGATTTAAAGGGTTCCTAATCGGGAAAATTATCGCGGGAACATTTTCTTCTCAATATTGCAGTATGTTTTCTGCACAGATAATATAAATTAATTGTAATTTGTTGCCAATTCAATGATTCTATTGATTTTTTCGTACTTAATAGCTAAAAATATCTGTTGACAGAGGACTTGAGATTTAAGTAATGGAAATTTTGACACCCCAACTAAAATTGTTCAGATTTTTTTTAACATTTCTCGGGAAATTGGAATCCTATTTTGATTGAATTCACTTCATGTTTATGATAGGTATAAAATATTTTATTTATTTATTCAAGATTGTAAAACAATTCCATTTTATGCCAATATATAAATATCTATCAAAATCCTGAGGCATATACTATACATACTTACCCACATTTTCTACATTCCCACGACCCGAGTTCACTCGGCCAAGGGCTGTCAACTCAGCAAACACTGCTGCTACAACAACAACCCCCATTTTATCAATCTCTGATTATTTTTTATCGTGATGATATACTGACAGTTCTGATACAATAATTATATTAATTGGAAATATATCGTTACGAAAAACCAAACCATAATAATAAAAATAAATAGTCCTAAAACATTAACACAAACAAAATCACAAATGCCATCTAACAGATAATTATCTGTATGTTCAAAAATACATAAATTATATTATTACATAGGTACATTCAGATCGACAATAACTGAAGTAAAAATTCTCAGTCTTAGTTCTGAGTATAGATTCGTGCTGAAGCAAACCGGTTGTCGGGTGAACGTACTTTGTAGTACTTTTCTTCGAATCGATATTAGAAACAAATATTGCTTAAAACATAAAAACTACAAATTAAATATAAAAAGCCGGCCGGTTAAATTTGTTTATTTTTACAACAACATTTACGTTACAATTTTATGTATAAATATAGTAAACTAAGTCATGGTAATATTCGAATGTATTGTGTAGCAATATTAAACAAACAACTACTAATTTGTCTGAATTTCAAAATCAAAAGAAACTGAAAGCCAAAACAATTCTGTACAACAGTTTTGTACAAATATTTGTAGTATCCATGTAGATTTAATACGTGCATGTTTAAATGTATATGCAAAATATTTATGAGGTAATGGGTACATAGTTTGTGCTATTTTTTCTATTTTGTAGCAATATTTCTAATTAAATAAGGAAACTAAACAAAAATTTTGCAAACATTAAACATTTTGTTTTAACTCTTGCCAGACATGCATGCTACAGTTACGGAAGACCCATAAAACAAAACCATTTTTAGTTTAGTTGTTGCTGCGGTTCAGTTCATTGCTTTATTGTGGCCTTACTTTGATGTATGTGTTTTACTGGCCATCATAATTGAAAGAAACTATAGACATAATAAATAATAGAGAAAAATAAGCCACGTGTTGAAATATGTAGCTTTCAGCGTCATGAATTCAACAAATTAGATACAAAAAAGAAAAGAAAACGCACAAAATTGGTAAACACAAAGATGGAATGGTTTGATCTTTGAGTGTTTTATGCGTCTCAAAGGTATATATCGTAATAGATAGCGGAGTGGATATAGCCATGTTTGTCAGTCTGTTAAAATTAACTTTTCAAAGCCCCTCAATAACTTACAAGCATGATTAATACATCAATTTATCGGCTATAGTCTTAATTTAAAATCGATCTACAAATGGCTGAGATTAAAGCAAGAACCTGGATTTTTTTTACCTAAATATTTTTTCATCAAATTTTTTTTTCAATATTTTTCGTATAGGTATGGTTCGGTAAAGGTATTTAAGACTAAATTAAATGCTACAGTCAGTCTTAAAGACAAAATTTTTCTTTTGTGGCTGAAAAATTTTAGTTGGGGTGACAAAAATTAAGTCATTTAAATGGTAATTATTCTATGCTAACTGATTTTCTGTTGCTTGTATCAAAAAAGTCTATTGATATAAACAAATTATTCGACTGGCAACAAATAACAACGAATCTTTTTTATCTGTGCAGATCTTTTTTTATACTGTTACTTTAAGTAGAAAACTTGTAAAGAAATTCCCTGAAATTTCTAAAAAATATTCCCGGCTAGGAACGCTAATTCGTAAGCATTTATAAAAACTCGTGAATTTGGTTATTTTATTCATCAGCTTTCATTTTAAAACTTATTTGTTTGAGTAATTTTATCACAAATTCCAACAAAATACTCATCAGTCTAGGATTTGTATAGGTATTTAAAAGGCCTATTTGATAGTGTTGTTAGTATGACGAATTTGCAGTAAATAACAGTTTCTTCCACATAGTAATAGTAGTATTCCTACATTAAGTATCTTTTGCATTTGTTAACAATATATTTGTTTTCATTTGTACTATAAAACCTACATTACTTTTTGAAATAACCTCCATATTCTGTTGGGATTTTAACCCAGATAACATACAACATATTTTGTTTGTTTTTTTTTTTTTTAATTTATCAATACAAAATACAGTACAAAAAGAAAAAAGAAAGCTATCAACCTTTCTACCATAATTCATCCAACTCACCAATCAGAATTGAAACACATCATCATTATTTTATTTAAAAACAAGCTGCATTCATTTTTCAAATTTTGTTTACTATACATATATGTATTTATTTTTATATTATACCACTTATGCTTTGAATAAAATTTTAAATAAGTACTTAGTACCTAGCAATTACTGATAACATTTTAACTGAAAAAAAGTGCCAACGTCAAGAATGTTTTTTTATTTTGTAGTAGTAGTTTGCTAATCTTTTTAAAATTTATTTTTGTTGATTTTTAGAACATTGTTATTTTAATTGACTCCTCGTAGGGGAGTTTTGTTTGTCAAATGTAGGTGTATGATGAGTGGTTTATATTGAATTTAAGGTGTATTTTTGACACTTGATAGGTAATTCAATTTATTGTTTATTTTAAAAATTATCTATAAATATTAAAAATTTAAAATGATCAATTAATTAATTGAACATACATACTTGTAAATTTTGTATTCATTTTGTTGAATTGTTTAGTTTTTCTTGTTATATTTTATTAAATTACATGTTAGAGATAAAAACTACAATATAGACAAGCCCCCAAAAAGATATAAAAAGTTTTCAACAGGAATTTTGTTGGAAAAAGTATTCAATGAACCATTATCAATTTTTATTATTGCGTGTATGAATTAAAAATAGGGTATTTTTTCAAGATATTTAACTTTTATTTTGAAACATTTGTATAATATGAATTTATTCAAAGTATTAACCATTGTTAGCTATGACCTTTTCCTATCTTTCTGGCAAGATATGCATTCCGCGCCAAAAGTACTGCTCATATTTTGAGGCCAGAACGAATCAAGCCAATTCGGATACTCTGTTCTGAATGATTGAAGCAATTTGCAGCGATCGAAACAAATAGTTGCGTTTATTACAGGTTCCCTGCTGGCCAGATTTAAACAGCTCATAAACAGCATTTCAGAAATTTTTTCTAGGTCTCTCAGCTTTCAATTCGAATGGTACCCATGTTTGGATGAATGCTGCTGCTTGCAAACGTTTTAAAATTACTGATTAGTAGCCCCCAATGATTTTGCAAGCTTTTGTTGAGTTTGACAACAATCTTCATGGAATAATGCCTACAATTCATGGTCTTCAAACTTTTTTGGCTGGCCTGGGCAATCTTTGTATTCCGTGTCAAAATCATCACTTCTGAACTGTACAAACTATCTCTCGCACATTGAAAGCGATGAAACACATTCATCATAACTTATTTTTCAAATTAAAGAAGTAAAGGTTTTGGTACATTTAACATTGAAGTTATAATTAAACATTATAGCATTTTAAAAGAAATGTATATTATGTTAGTGTTTATAAATATTTCCATCAAATTTTTATATTTGTTGTTACTTATTTAAATTGTTTCAATTTTATCTCAAATACAATATTTACTGTTTATTCTCTATTGCATGTCACAGCATGTAACATCTTCAGATTATTTTCTTTAACGAAATCTTAAATGAAGTCTTTTTTTACAAAGCAAAGTTTAATTTGAGTGTAATAAACAACCATGATAACAACATGTAATCAGTCATTCACTCTCATTTTATGTCTGCACAACAAACCCAGTCATATAAGTAAAATGGAAAAAATACAATAACAATAACAAAATACAATATTATACCCTATTAACTACTCTATCAGGCATGGAAAATTTATTACAATTACACTGTTCTCATAACTTTCCAGTTTATAAAATAATTTAGTGTTTAATTTATTTTATATAGACTTTGTTATTATCAAGTAGGTCTTAAAATAGGGTGGCTAATCAAAACTCTCTAAATATAGGTAAAATATAAATGATTTATAAATTTGTCAGTTTAGTTTAGATCTATCTATAATATAGATTCTATACCTATAGCAAATATTTCAAAAATATTTTGGTTTTACTTCGATTCAATATCAAAATTTCCAACCCTGTCATGCATATGTATACCACTTGCTACCTACCAATCATTCCAGTCTGGCCAAACACACAATGGGTTGATGAGCAAGGGATGGATGGTGGTGGAACGTAACACAAGTGAATAAAATTTCAATCAGCTGTTAAGTTGTTGTGTGCTGCTCTGGTGTAACTTGTGTGCATTGAGGCGAATAACAAATACAATAAAAACTTAACTAAACACATTAATATGCATAAAATGTACGTACCAAGTATGTATATGTATTGACAAAAACAAAAAATCAATAATTATATTAAAAAAAATCAAGTTATTTTTACGTTTTTCGAAAATACAAAACAGTAAAACTAGATAAACAAAAATTGATAAAACTTTGCGCTGGAATTGTGGTACTAATTTGAACAAAGAATTTTGTAAAAATTTAAGATAAATTTAGAATAAGTGATAAAATTTGAAGAATAATTTAAAATAATTTGAAAAGTTAACGATAAAATTTTATTTTTTAATTTATTACAATTCTTCTTTTCACTATTACGAAGGCAATTTTATACGTAGTATAATTATTAATCTTTAAAATATTAGTAATTTCAACCCCCATGTTCATCAAACAATGAGTAAACAGAGGAATTACTATTTAGGTTAGATACCATGGGTAGCAAATCGTCAAGCAGCTCACTTGGGTCCATTCAAACCTGTTTCGCTTGTTCCCAACGAGATTCTCTGATGAAGGAGTGGATGCTTCTCTGATTCACCATTGATAACTCATATAAACACGAAAGGAAGGGTGTTCCATAAATACGTTCCCTCAAGTTTGATACAGTCTCCTCCTCTTCATCACATCGATAGCCGAAATTGAGCTTATTGCCGAAATTCAGCTTAATTTATTGCTGCGAATTTTGTGTAAGAACTTTACATCCAAGTTACGCAAAGTATGCGCTAGCCGCTGTGTCCACATACACGAAATCATATTTAAACTTAGTGCCATAAAATTATCTAATTATTTGGTCAATTCACAAGGTCTCCTATCATGTCATATTGTCATAATATTCTAATATTTCACAATGGTTTAAAAATGTTGTTATTGCCTTTCAAGCTAGAAATGTCCTAGAAATAATACTACTCTGTATGGTATGTTTATTGTAATATCGTAGCCAACCAGAGAGACCTGCGCCGAACGCCTAAGAATCTGTTAAGCCGAGTCGTGAAATATTAGGATACCTTGTGAATTTAACAATTGTAATTAAAGCTAATTGGATGGATATTAAAAACGTATTATCTGTATTATTTTAATTTAAAGTTCTCCGCATCTATAAAAATAAATATTTTTTTACTTTAGGCAAAGGTTTGATTTAAGCATTCAAAAACAAGCTCATATTTGCCCTTGATTGTTCTAACAAAAAAAAATGGGAAACATCAAGACTCTTATCTGTGATTTACAGAAACTTTGAACCATTATTGTTAAAACATTTGCTTAAAACAACCGGTATTGGCCTTTGTACCTTTTGTTTTAAGATTAAAAGAAAGTCATTAGAAATTTGAAATATTAAAACAGCTAGCTAGATAACTTCGCAGTATTCGTATATATGTATAATACACCCAATTTATTATTTATTTAAAAACATTTCATAAATTTTGTGAAAGTTTTTTCTTTCTATTTTATATAAAAAAACCCGCTGCACATTTCTTTAAATAAAATAAATAACAAGTAATAAACAAAACTCGATTTAAGCAAATATAACCAAAAGCAAATTGTTTTAATTAATAATAGATAATAAAAACACAAACATATTTCTTTCTCCTGTCTAGTTTTAGTTAAGCTACAAGTCTTACTTTTTTATTAATATTGTTAAAATTTTGATACTCAAATTTTAAATAATACATTTTTAAAAACAAAAATGGCACAAAATTCCAAAAGCAATAAGAACAAACAAAACAAACAACAGCAACCTGCTGGTAAAAAGGTAAAAAAATGGATTTTTAATAAAACATAACATAAAAAAATACATAATGCTGCATATTTAATATAAATTCAAACAAACATAATAGAAAATTTATTAATTAATTTGTCTTTTTTCTTCTTTTTTTATAAAACATTCAGAGTGTACAAGAGAAAACCGCACAACAAAAGAAGAAACAAACCACAGAACAAAAGAAAAAGCGTTGCGGTTGCTGTAAATGGGCTTTGGGTAGCATAGTGCTGGTTGCGTTGATCGCTGGTGCTCTTCTCTATGATACCGAAGTGAATGGTAAAGGTGTTTTTGCCAAATCCGCCACTGGCAAAATTTTGCAAAATGCCGGCGTTTTACCGCATGTTGAAAAGGCTTGGTACACATCAATGAGTGCTGCCGCTCGTGGTTACAAATGGGCTGAGAAGAATTTGCCACCCTACACAAAACCCATTTGTCAATTGGTTTGTGATGTCTCCAAATTGGTGCGTAATGCTGCTTGCAATGCCTTTACCGCAACCAGGGATTTGTTTAACGCCAAATTACCCGTAGCAGCTGAATTCGTAAGTTTTTAGAAATCTTAATTTACTATTTCATTTAATATATGAATGAGACAATCATATTTTTAATCATAGTTTAAAATGTTTATTGTCTTTATGACATCACCTTTTTAGAAATATATTAATCACCTTTAAATTGTTGTTATTGTATGTTTCTTGTTTTTTCATTTCTCGTATGAGTTTTAAGTTTCTATTAAGCAGCTTCTTAGTTTTTTGACCTTATATTTTCTATTCATCTCAAGTGGTTTTATCCATGTTGTTTTTTTTTTTAATTGGTATAATTTTATCTCATTTTATTATGAATTAAGATTTCTTTATAATGCATTTTTTGTTTCTGAAGTCTTAAATATACGGAGTTTGCTACCTATGTTTTAGGATTTAGCAATAACGGTGAAGCATACACAGCCCAATTATGAATAAAAATTCCCCGGGAGTTTTTTCCCTTTTCTCATTTTTCCTATTCAAATTCAATGGGAAAAAACTCCCGCGGAATTTTTTATTCATAATTGAGCTGACAACAAAGTTATCAAGCTTTATGGTTAGCATTTTTGCAAAACACTTTCTATAATAAGCCTTTATAAATAAAATAAAGTATATTATTTCTAAAAGTAAGAGCTTTTTTCAAAAATTAAAAAAAAAAAGTTTTTTGATTTTCAAAAATCACCAATTAATTTTTCAACATTTGACAATTTTACACAAAAAATTTATTTTTTTTTAGAAAACATCTCCAATTTTTTTTAAGAAAGTCCAAAAATCAGCAATTTTACCATTTTTTAACTTCATAATTTTTAAAAGAAAAAAATAAAAAATCATATTCTTAACAAAATATAAATCACAATTTAGGTATTTTTGATTATAGGACCGAGTTATTTTCGGTGTCTGCTCAAAACATATACATACTGGCCGCCTTATTAGATTCTGTTCTAGAGTGTCCAAAAAATCGGCAAATTTAAAAAACCGGTTTCCGGTTTAACCGACAAGATGTGTTTTTGAAAAAACCGGTTTTGATTTTTATTTTTTAAAAACCGATTATCCGGTTTCGGTTTTTGTCTTCAAAAAAATAAAAAATACGCTAATTTAAAATTTTTGAATTCTTAAGGCAATAATTTTATATATTTCACGAAGTATTGTCAAATGCTACAATTTTCTATAAAACTAATCAATATTTTAAAAAATGGTATCATAAAAATATGTTTAAATGAGCTTTTGGAAATATGTTTCATAAAACCGGTTAACCGTCTTACAAAAACCGGTTTTTCAAAAAAACGAAATGTTTAAGAAAACTGAAACCGGTCGAGTTTACAAAGATGAAAAAACCGGTTGACCGGTTTTCGGTTTTGGATGCTCTAATCTGTTCCCTTAATTTTCATATAACATAACAAATCAAACCTTTTATAATTCGCTTCGAACACTAAAACTCTAAAATTATAATTATTTTTATTACTTTTTGCAGTTGGAGCAATACGTGCCCGGTTTACCCAAGAAAATTGAAAACACAGCAGGTACTGTAAAAACGGTTTCATTGGACTTTTATGGCAAGGCTTTGGCTTTCTTCAAGACTCAAGTGTTGGTGTAAGTATTTAAAAATGCTTAATAACTAATAATAATTTTACCATTAATAATAATTCTTCTCTCAACATTTACAGTGGACGTTTGTCACCTGAAAATTTAAGTAACACCTATAATCAAACTCAAACTTTGGCTTTGGAATACTTCAATCAATTCCATAAAAAAGTTGATGCCTATGCTAAACTGAAATGATTTCCCACAACAGCAGCAGCAGCAAATGACATCCTACTAAAACATTCACATCAACAACAACAACAGCAGCAGCATCAGTCACATTTGTAAAAAGAAGAAAACAACAAATAAAAACATAAAACAAAATGTGGATTATTGCTAGAAATCACAAGTACAGCAGCAGCCATATTGTATCAAATCTAGATCTACATAAATGAAACAAAAACAAAACATAACAAACAAACGAAATATCTCAACATCATGTCTCGACGTGTGTGTGCTGTAAATTTAATTCTAGTTTAATAGTTTTTACTCTATTCTATACAGAAAACAAACATGCAGCAGTTGTCTATAAAAACAAACAAAAAGCTGCAATTAGCGAAAAAAAAGAAAAAAATATTTTATAAAAGAAAAAAAATAATAAAAAAAATTTAAATAAAAAAATTGTAATAATTGGTTTAGTAAATGAAAAGTGTGTTGCTGGAAAATGTGTTAATGAATTTTAATTGTATATTTAGATTTGTTAATAATTTTTTCATTTTGAAATCAATATCTTAAATATACAAACATTTATAATAATACATCATACATATTTAAGCGAATAAAATAAAGTCAACCATTACTGATACAAAAAACAGCATTACAGCAACATTTAAATATCCCAAAAATTATGTTGATGTTAATTAAGAGACCACCACCAACCACCTTCACTTTAAACATTTTTGAATGAATATACTTTAAAATTGATATTAAATAACCAATAATAGCAGAAAAAGAGCTTTAATAATTCTGGCCATTTAGTTGGCCTTTTAAAAATAAAATATTTCCAATTTAAAATTCCATTTGCAAAAATGTTTCGTGTCAAACTAATTTAAGAATTAGAGAATTACAAATCATGAAATAAATAAATGATTTTTCTACTTTTTAATGAAAAAAAACAACAACATTCTAAACATTATTGAGCATTTCTATTTAATATGTTCTTAATTAAGTTGTGCTTTCGAAGCAAATCTCTATTATTCCAATTTATTTAAAAGTAAAACAAACAGTTTAATTTAAGTTGGCTTTCATCTCTTTATGTTAATTTTTTTAAATATATTTTTTATTTTATTTAGTTTTCTTTGAAAAGTGTAGTAGTCTTTTTTTAAATAAAATTGATTAACAAAAACAATGAAAATAATTATGTGTAGTTTTATTTATTTTTGGGACAAATTTTTGTATGAAAACGATTCATATTTGAACAGTTTTGAATTTTTTTGTGAGCTTTATTTAGTTGAATTTTGTACATGTAGTGAATTTATTCAATAACTAATTTTTTCATCCCTAACGTATGCTATATATTTTTGGTATCTAATAATGTTATTCACCTTAGCAGTGCTGCCAGACCATGATTATTTAAATATTAACTGAATGTTATTAAATCGTTACTTTTATTAATAGAGGTTCCATGGTTTTTTTGCTTATATCTCAGCTATTTGTGTCACGATTTTCCCGAGAGGCAATAAACTGTAAAAATAATTGTAATATTTAAAAAAAAATTAGTTCCATTATGAAAATAGTCCATTTTGAATATGATTCTGTTATACTTTTTTAAATTTTATATTGTGTTTGTGGAAATAACATACAATTTTGAGTTATGACCATACGACAATCACGATTATTTTATCAAAAAACTTATATATATCATTACCAGTCATGGTGAAGGGTATAAAGTATACTAGTTTTAAAATAAGCATATTCACAACACTTTTTATGAGAAAATATTTGAAAGCGATATGAAAAATTATACTAACTTTCAACACAGATAAATGGTTAGGCTGACGGTTATTGCAAAAAACGTAATATTTTGAAGACCTTTTAAAATATAGCAACGTTTAATTAATGAGGGGTACAAACATTTTTTTGTGTCAATGAATTCTAAAGTCTTGGTTTCGTTCCAAATTTATCATTTCATGTTATTTTTAATTTATATAAACACAAATTTTGAAATGGCATTGTGGCATAGACATTGTGTCTAGAAGAAGGATAAGTAAGGAATAAATGTGGCGAGATATAGGGCTGTTCGGAAACGCATAATTGCGCTGCATCTGATGAGCACAACCGAAAAGCTTCAGTTAGAAGACTGCAGAAGCATTTTATAAAAAAAATCAAACTCACATCACAAAAATGACTGATGTATTGAAGAAGTAAGTATGTATTAAATAAAATCAAAAATAAATTACGAAAATCATTTTAAAAAATTTAGAATTTTTAAGTAACGACATTAAAATTTCAATATCAGCCCAATTATGAATAAAAATTCCCTGGGAGTTTTTTCCCTTTTCTCATTTTTCCTATTTAAATTCAATGGGAAAAAACTCTCGGGGAACAAACTGCCGCGGAATTTTTTATTCATAATTGGGCTGTATATCTACTTTAGCATTAAGAATCTGAATCATTTTCTGGTTATTTACGATTTGTTACAGTATTTTTCAAAACAAAATCACAAAACTGTGTAAGTTTTGAAAAATTTAAAAATTATAAGATTTTCTAAAGTAAACTTATAAACTAGTACTGAAACTAATTAAAAATGTGTTAATTCGACATAATTTCAATTTTTAAATCTCCTATAGAAATAAAACTCTGTTTTCATTTTATTAATTAATAATTATTTATTTATATTTAGTTATTGATTAAATTATTTACACTTACACGAAAATAATTTTATAAATTGTTTATTAATTATTTATGTATTATATTGTAATATATAGTATGTTTATTTAAAATAATTACAAATACTGTACTGTAAGCAGAATAAGTAATTAAAATAAAAATTATAATAAAAAAAAACCAAATAAATTGACAAAAAACAAGCAAAAATCTTAAAGTCATGAGAAAATCATATTTACAATAATAAAAAATTTAAATCAAATAAATTTAGGATCAATACCAGACAAATTTATAAAGCGATGTATTAATTTCACGGATGGGTTTTGTACTGCATGCTTTATAGAAGTTTTTTTTAATGATTTGTGGGTCTGATTTCGACAAAATTTTCTAATTTTTAATAAAAAAAAGTATATTTTTGTTTTAGAGAAGGAAAAATATAACAAAAAATAAAATTAATGGCACTAACATAAAAATTAAAAGAAAAAAAGAAAATTTTTTAAAAATTTGTTTTAGAATTTCAGTTAAAACGAAAATAAACATAAAATCAGAAAATTAACTTAAAAACTAAATTAATAAACATACACAATTAAACTAACTATTAAATACAAATTAAACAAAATAAAAACATAAAATTGAAGCAATTTACAAAATTTAAATTCAAAAAAGACACACATAAAAAACTTTTTACTTAAATTTGTATTAATCTATTCGTTGAAGAATTATTTTTGAACTTTGTCATAGTTTCAAACATTCCCTGCTACTTTGAATAGCGGATTTTAGTTAGAATTTAAAGAAATATAAAAAAATTATCCATTTCCATTCCTTAAATTTGTTGTTTGAACAAAATTTTTATATACAGCCCAATTATGAATAAAAATTCCCCGGGAGTTTTTTCCCTTTTCTCATTTTTCCTATTCAAATTCAATGGGAAAAAACTCCCGGGGAACAAACTACCGCGGAATTTTTTTATTCATAATTGGGCTGATAATTCAACGAACAGACCTTTTGTTTAATAATAAATATCGTATATAGAATAAAATGCATAGAAATATTTTGGAAATTAACTTTAAATGTTAGTTATTAATTGGAATAAAATATTTCAAAAATTTGTATTGTATATTTTTATAAAATTATGCGTTTAATTTTAAAAAAATAAATGTATAAAAAAGCATAGTTTTATTAAGATTATGAAAAGGAATTAATTCAGTTGACTATGAACAATTTCTGCTATATCGTATCTTTCATACTTTTCAGCTTGGTAGAAAATTTGTTTTTTGTTTACAAAACTCATGCTTCTATGAATATAATTAAATGATTTTCAATACAGACAAATAAACTAGATTTTATTTTTAAAAGATCTAAGAACAGGCAGCTTCTTAAAGTGGATTATTGTAAGCTAACTTCACATTGTAGAAATATTTGATGAAAAAAGCATAATCACTTCTCTTTCCTTTGAACAATTGTTTTCTTTAGTTTAGAAAATATCACAATATAAAATCATTATTACGAGGGTGGGTCAATAAGTCGGCTACTTTTTGAATTTCCCGGCTCTTAACTGAATGGACAATACTGCTTTTGTCAACAAGCATCTGTCAGTTGACTCCTGTCAATATTTGAACAAGCTGCGTCAATTAGTTAGTGTTTGACAGCCATTGAAAGCAGACTACATAAATAGCAATAGAAAACTTACTAATGAAAATGTCAAAGTGGTTGTGGTTTGGAAAGAGTGACACATATATATCACACTCGTTGTCTTTGGAAAATTTTATGTTTTCTTTCATTTCCATTGAAATATGGTTGTCAACGTCAAAATAATCATACGGTTCGATATTACTTTTTTGACAACTGTCATTTGTTTCATATCTGTAATAATCTGTGGTAGGCTACTTCGTATGAGAAAACTTTCTGTAATACTCATTTTCCGGCAGTCTCCATGGCAAAAATCCATGACTTAGGCTACGAAATGCTCTCTCATCCGCTCTATTCTCCGGATTTAGCTACGAGTGATTATTTCTTGTTTCTAAATCTGAAGAAATGTCTTGGCGAAAAGAGATTTGACTAACTGATCAACGATGAAATCATCTAACAAAATATAGCTATTTTGTTGACCTCGGCAAATCTTATTTTTGGCTGGAATAAAAAAATTGGAGAAACGTTAGACGAAAACCTCTGTTTCATTCAAAAAAGCAATGACGCATTTTTTCTCTTGAATGATACATTACATTGATGCTAGATTTGTGTTCTGAAAATATGTTGGACCTTCAAAAAGTTGGACCAAAGGGAAATGATTTTAAACCAATATACAATGCTTCAGGTTTTTAGAATCTTTTGCATAATTAATAACAAATCTTGTACAAATTATATTTTATGGAGTTTGCTACTAATGCATTTCCTCAAAAAATGCTCAAAAATCATCTCAATGGAAAAAAACAGATTAAATTATGATTAAACAGTTTAGTTAAAACTGTTCACATCAAGCTTCCGCAAAACAAAAAAGTATAACAATTTAAGCTTAATTCAGTGAAATTATAATTTAGAATTGAAAATTTCAGCAAATCATTCTCAGTATAACAAATTCTTTGTTCATTTAAAGTTTTTCATTTGAAAAAAACTGGCATAATTATGATGTGAACAGTTAAGTTAAAGAATTTACTTCAAGCTTTCGCAAAAGAAAGTGTACTGAAACATAGCTTCGATTTAATTAAGCTTAATTCAGTACGAAAAATTTCTGCAAATCTTTTTATTAAAACCATTCTCAATATAACAAATTATTTAGCTTCATTCATAGGCATTTATTTTTATAGAGTTCATTAATTGTTCAATTAATTCATAATAAAATTCTATCAACTTTTGAATAGTTCAATTTTTGTTAATTCCAATCTATTCAAAATTGAATGAAAATATTTTTTCTTCATTCAGTTTTGTTTTGCTTTTAATCATTTACAAAATGAATTGAAAAAATTGTCTTTAGGCTTTTTGTAATAGATTTGAATGGAAGAAAATTTAGATTTTATTTAGCTATTTTGCAATAAATTTGAATTAAAGAAAAATTCAATGATTCAATAAGTAATTAATTCTATAGAGAATTAACTAATTCACAAAGGAATAAATTCAATACGTTTGAAGTAGACTTGTGCTTTATAGTTCAGTTCAATGACCGTTCATTTTAGTTCATAGTTAGGTAGCTCATCTAGTTCAATCGCTCTTTTTTGATTTGGAACGACCTAAGTGAACTACCTCTTCAGGCAATTGATGTTTGGTCTGCTGGAATACAAGAAATCATTAGGTTTCAAATTTGGAATGTACGCAGATAATTAAATAAATGCCTCGCAACTAGTGTCCAAAAAACCGTCAAATTTAAAAAGCCGGTATCCGGTTAACAGTGTGTTTTTGAAAAAACCGGTTTTGATTATTGTCTTTTAAAAAAACCGGTTAAATAGTTTCGGTTTTTGTCTTCAAAAAAAACCGGTTAACCAGTTTATATTAAATTTTTGTTTAATATGAAATATGAAAATTTATTTTTATTTCTGGACGCTAATTGGAAATTTGTTAAGAATTACTAAATATTTGGAAATTTATAATTTTTTGAATTCTTAAGGCTCTGTCTTTATGCAATTATTTTATATCTTTTACGAAATATTGCCAAATGCTATAGTTTACTATAAAATAAATCAATTGGGGGATTCAAACGGTCTGCTATTAGGTCGTATTGTCATAATGTCATAAAATATTTTTTTAGTTTAAACAAATTTTTGTTGGGTTTCAAACAAAACATTTATAAACTAATAAGACTTTTTTAACTATGTATGTTTATTGGTTTGTTATAAAATAACACTTTTTTGTTTGCAGCACAAGAAGAATTTGTTTTAACTAAAACAATATTTTACGACATTATTACAATACGACCTAATAGCAGACCGTTTGAATCCCCCAAATATTTTTAAAAATGGTATCAAAGTTTTTCATTAATATGTTTGAATGAGCTTTAGAAAATATATTTCATTAAAACCGGTTAACCGTCTTTCAAAACCGGTTTGTCAAAAAACCGAAACCGGTTAAAAATAAGAATGCAGTTAAAAATGTATGTTTATATACAATTTTTGGTCATTTCAGTAGCGTACGTTTGAATCATTTTAGTTCTTAGCTCAAAAATTGAACTAAGTGATGGAGAAGAATCAAGTGAATCGTTCAATTGAACTAGTTCGTTCATGAACCACCCAAGTCTAGTTTCAAGTTCTTAGGAATTATGCCTAGGAATAAATTCATAATGAATTCTGTAATGGAAGAGATAAGAGAAAAAAAATAATTTAATTTGGAAAATGGAATTAAGGATTAATTCACTCGAATCTTTGGTCTGTACACAGTTAAAAATTTAAGTCTGAGTAGAGTATAATAACATTTAAAATTGTATTATTTGTAAAACTGAATTAATTCATTTGCAAGTTTTCCCAAGAATATTACAAAATATTTGTCAAACAAAATTTAATCGTAATTAACCTCAATATTATGATGTTTATTTAATAAGATGCGTGTTACCGAATTAATTCCTTAATAAGTTCTTTTGAATATTATTTGTATTTGTTTTTGTATTTTGTTTTATAAAATGTTGAATATGTATGAATATGTATAATATTTAATTTGATGTATGCAAGTTTGATTATGTTGTATAAAGTTTAATTTAATTTAATTATGTTGTATATGTTGTTTTTAAACGTTAATAGATGATTATGATGTTAATTTATATGTATATAGTAATAGTAAAATTGTGATGTATTTAGGTGTAGGTTTTTAAACTAATTTTAATGTGATGTGTTTGTGTGGTCATTCGAAATCCCTAAATGTTTATGTTTTTTTTCTTGTAAATTCAATTCAATTCAACAAACAATAAAATTAAAATAAAGAAATTGTAAGAAATTTTCAAGTATCAAACTTAAAATTTCCTTTAGTCTATAATAAAATCTAAACTAATTTATATACCACTTTTTTGTTGTTGTTTTAAATCATAATAATAATAATAATAATATTAATAAAAACTAATAAACTAAATATTTAAAACAGTTATGTCGTTATTTTAAAGCTTAAAAATTTCGGGGTTTTTATATAAAGTTGTTAATGAAATTTTTCCCCCCCAAGTTCCAAATTAGGTTTGTGTTTATTGTGTAAGGAAATTTATTGGAAGATTGCAGCTCGCTGTTGAAATAATAAACGGCGATTTGCTTTTTCCTCGTCTTGGCGACGCCGCTCCTCTTGTTCTTGTCTGATTTCATCATGGAATTTATTAGTTCTTAATTGTTGTTCGATTTTGGCTTCAAAGAAATTCTTAGCACCACTAACACCCACTTCTTCCACACTGATTTCGGTTAGGCGGGCCAAGGCATTGAGACCAGAGTCGGAGTCTAATTCACCGGCTTGGGCTTTGCGGTAAATCAATAAAAACTCCCGGAATGAGATTTTGCCATCGTTATCTTCGTCGACTTCCTTGATCATGTCCTTAAGGCCCAAGTGGGTTTGGGGAGCGCCCAATTTTTCCATCATGTATTTTAATTCGGTCAAATCTAGATAGCCATCATGACCAATGTCATATCTGTAATGAAAGGAGAGGGAAAAAAAAGAAAACATTAGAGATTTAAGTTTTTAATCAGTTCCAAAGTTAAATTCTTTAGTATTTAAGGGTGTATTATGGATGGCAACTGACAGCTATCATTTTCTGTTGCCAAATGTCAAACAGAAACTTGTGGTTGCTCTCTGACAAGGAAATGATGAAGCTTAGATTCATCACTAAACTTCCGAATTCGAATTTCATGTGTAAATTCAATGTTTTGTGCACATTTTCCATTTCAAAAGGTCTTCAATTTAACTTTTCTTCCATTTTATATTCCACCTTCAAAACAAACATAACCTCTGCAGCATGACAACAAACTTGTTTACATTATTTTTGATATTAAAACCTCTTCCCAGCCAAACCTCAAATTCAAGAGAAAACCTACAATTTACATATTTCCTTTAAACATTTTCATTTTCCATTAAAGGCTTAAACAAACATATCCAATACAAAACAACACATACACAAAGATCAATGAAGATGTCAAAACCTCAAAAAATCATTTCCTTCTCTAAATGCTGCTGAATACGTTGAAGTTAAGCAGAAGAAAAAAAAAAGATTTTCAGTTTTTCACCACACGAGCAACAATGTAGTAAAATGATAATCATCATTAGTTTTCTAAAAAAAAAATATTAAACATCAATTATGTAAAATTAGCAGCAAAGAAAATTGTTTAACTTCCTCAAACAGCTGTACAAAACTGCAATATGAAGATGAGCCAAACAATAAAACTGGAAAATTTTCGTAAAAAAAAACTTTTGCAATAATTCAAACCAAATGCTCAATGGTATGGAAAAACATTATTTTGAAAAGATTTCAAATACAAACACACACTAACAATAACATCAACAAAAATTGCGTGTTTTTGTAATTAAAAACAAAACTTTAATGAATTTTATGTGTAAATAAATTAATAAAAGATGAGTTAAAAATAAAATAAACTTAAACAAAAGTACAGGTAAAAGTACTCTATATGCGGAAAGATAGAATTATTAATAGGAGGTTTGATAAATGACTTGGTTAATTTGAAAACAAACTGCATTTGAAGGCATCTTGATACCCAATACACATAAAATACTTTCGTTTCAACCCCCAGCAGTTAAGCAAGTAGTAAATGTATCCCTTATAGACAGTAATTGTCACTAATGTTAGATCACTTGGTTAACTCCTATTGATATATTTTGGGTGATTTGGCGCTTATGTGCTCTTTTTAAAGCAGAGAAAAGTCAATTGGTTACTTTATACATCCCAGGTAATCAAGCGTGAAGTCAATTGTCACATAAGTGTCTCTTAGTAATCTAAAGTGTTGTTACTTTAAACCTTTATTTTGTACTAGACTTTAGAAAGAAGTTATTTTACCCAACAGAAGTAATCTATTGGAGAGTTTTCGGAGAAATGTTTATATACAAGCAATCGGTTATTGGACTCTCTATGAGATGTCTTTTTAACTGACTTTTTGATGTCAATTAGCAACCGTAAATTATGTAGCTGATCAAGTAGCCTGTTAGGTCCAATGTGTTGACTACTTTGAAGCAGCTATTAATCCAAAGAGATCAATTGACCCCCTACTTAGGACATGCTTAAAATGACTAGTCACTTAATGATAGGCAAAATCACTAGGTTAGAACAGTCCCTAGAACTGCTGGGCTGTGATAGTCGCGATTAAATGCAAAGTTATTTTTATCTTGGAGTAAGTGGTCCAAATTCATCATGAATTGTATATTCTTATGTGGTTCAAGTTGAACTTCAATTGTTGATCTTCTTTTGGTCCAACTTTAACTTCAATCATAGATCTTTATGTGCTGCAAATTTAACTTCAATCATAGGTCAAGATATAACTTAAATATTAGGTGTACATATATGTGGTGATTTAAATTATACTTCAATTGCCTTTATAAGTAAAATCGTAGGTCTTTATGTGGCTCAAATTTAACATCAATCGTAGGGGTTTATATTTTCCAAATTTAACTTCAATCTTAGGGGTTTATTTCATTCAAATTTTACTTCAATCCTTGGTCTTTATGTGTTCAAAATTTAACTTCAATTGTATTGGTTTATATAATCCAAATTCCATATTTAACATTAATCATAGTTGTTTACGTGGTTTCATCTGAATCATACAGGTTTTTTTTCGGTACAAATTTAACTTAAATTGAACATTAGGGTGACAGCCGATTTTTTTTTGATTTTAAAGAGTGGCGGGTGGAATATTGTGACACTAGGTCTAAAAGTTAAGTGCTGGAAATTTGAGTCAAATAGGACAATGATTTCGGGACGCGCATCGAGGTCAAATGTCAGATATATGCAAAATTTTACGATTTATATGGTGTAAATTTGTGAAACTTCTTAACTTTCTGCGTTATGTTACAGAAATAAGTAGATTTATTTATATTAATGAAAATTACAGTAACAAAAATCTTTTGGATATTAACACCATATCTCCTTTGGGTCAAAATGACCCCCAAACTGTATTATCGCTAAAATTCGGAATTGAATGCAAAAGAATCGAAATGTTTAAGTAATTTTCTTTGTAATGCGATATAAATGACAAAAATTGGTTAAGAAATGTTAAAGTTATTAAAAATTCTCCAGGCCATTAACATGTCTCAGGCCACTAGAACAAGAAATGTTGTAACAAAATTAACATATTTTGAGAAATATATAAATAAAAGCTAATTTTTACTTAAAATATATCCACATTTACTTGCATATGAGTTTTTGTCTTCGTAGGATACCGTTAACCTATTCGTAGGCATGACTAAAGAAAATTAATTTTTTAACGCAAGTTTCAAAACTCCACTTGAAAATTTTTAAAAATTTTGTTAAACAAATTTCAGAATTTTTTGATCATTACATTGGGATTTATTGAGATTATAATAGGGAATAAAAATATGAAAAAATTATGTCCATACCTCCTCTAGTTTTTCAATACCTGCGATTTAAATTTTTTGGCCATATTTTGGCGAATGATACCAATTTCCTTTTCCTGTTATGAATTTTAAGTAAAACCTATACAGAATCTTAAAGGCCAGATAATTTTAAATATGCTCTGAATGTTTTACTAAAATCGGCCAACGTTAACCCTTAAACCGTGAAGGTAAAAAGTGAAATGGAATTTAACCCTTATTAGCACTTGGGGTCCAAATTAACCTCAATTTTTAAAATCATGATCAAATGATCAAGTCAAATTGAGGGGCACTTTGACCCCAAGTGCACTTAAGGGTTTATTTCCATGTTATTGTAAATATTAAACCTTAAGGTTCAAATATAACCAATAATTTTACTAAAATTTTTTTTTTCATAATGCATTTCAATCGTAAAAGTTTTTGTAGTCCAACTTTAGTTTTAATCGAATGCTATGTACTCCCATTGAAGATCTTAAAATCAAAAGACGGAAAAAAGATCAATCAATTGCAGTAGGTTTGTTCACGCTTTGATATTTTTAAAAAATAAAGCTTGAGTGTTTGTGATCTTCATTCGATCTTTAGTTTTTTAATATATTTTGTTTTCCTAAAGCCTTTGCGAAGAGATTTCCTGATCATTTGCTCTAAGCAACCAAATGCGCATATAGCTTATCTCCCACAAAAAGAATAATCAAAATTTCTACATTTTAAAGATTGATTTTCTATTCTTTTATAAAGTTTAAATCTAAAAACGAAGGTCTGTTTAATGTCAATATTTAGCATTAAATTAATATTCAATCCTAGAAGATTTTTTTTAATTACTTTATATAGACTACATTTATCTTCAATCGGAGGTATATGTAAGGTTATAATTAAGCTTCAATCAATCATTATAAAGTCAAAATTTTGCATTAAATTTAACTTCAATCATAAAGATTTGTATAGTTCAATTTAAGACTCAATCGATGGCTTTGCAGATAATGTAGAAACTTTACTTTAACCGATGTCCAGTGGGGACGATCGAAAAAAAGTAATAAATCATATCTTCTCAAATACTGGACCGCTTGCAAACTAATCTACGAAAGAATTGCTTTTAGAAATTGAAATTTGTGACCAACCTGTTAAAATACAAGGTGTTATACAGGTCTTCAAATTCGACCACCTCTGGTGTGCAAAACTTTCAAGAGCTCGTAATTTGTATACAAATATGGACTGGCTCGGAATCCGTTTTCTTAGTATAGAATTAAAATTTGTAATCCTAATATATGTATCTTTCAGAAAATGTTTTATAATATTTTGAAAATCCTGATTGTTACAAACAGTTCTCCAAAATAAATGTATTACATAAACAAATATTCTTCAACTCATCATCCAAAGAAGTCATCCAGTTCCAAATCGCCCGAGCCAAAGTGCAAGATGAAAATGCACACTCAAAAAACAAAAATGTGTAAAAATACTTTTATATACAAAGATTAATGTAATAAAAACTAGTTTTTATGTTAAAAAAAATATAAATGAAAAACCGAAAATAAAACGTTGGCAGTATATTAAAAAAGTTTAAGAAGATAAGGTAGTAGAATTGGCAACAAACATACAGTGGAACAAAGAATTGCCATAACAAAATCATATAGTTAGGAAGTAGCATAATAAAATGATTAATTTTTAAGCACACTGTTAATACTTTATTTTTTGTAGTTTTTTTTTAAGCCCATAACTTAAAACACACTTGCATTACAAGCCAAGGATGTTGCAGACACACACCACCAACCAACATTTTTTTGCACATGCCGTGGCGTGGATAAAACAAGTTTCTTGAAGATCGCCTTCACCTTCAAAACGATAAAGAAACAAAACCAACACACAGCGATCATGCATGCAGTGTAAGCGAGTGAGTGAGTGAGCGAGTAACTGACAGGAAAAACTTGTTCTTGCTTTTCTGTTTTTGCTGCCCTGAGCAGCACAGCGCAGCCAAACAAACGTTTTAAGGAAGAAACAGACATTTAAGGCCACGGTCAGTGAACACATTGTCAGTAAGCAGTAGTGGCACACTACTATTTACTACATCAGTGTTTGAATGGACTTTGAAACAATAAAGGTTAATTTTTACACGGTTTCCTAAAGAAAATTTTAGATGTGCTAAATTTGGGTAAATATGAAATTTGAAAAAAAAAAATTTGTCCCTATTCCCCAATATCACCCTCACAAAATGACTTGAACATTCATAATTATCTTAGAATTATAATAAAGGGTTTTTCAACAGGGACGCTACAAAAATAGACCGATAGGGACAGCAAACGACGCCATATTTTTTGCCGCTCTTTGGACATTTCTCCTCAGTAAGGTTTGCCATTTCATGATGGAAAGATACACGAGCCAACAACGAGTCGAAATTATTAAAATTTACTACCGAAATTCGGAGTCAGTGGCCTCAGCGTTAAGAGCGGATTTTCATCGAAAAATCATCTTCAGCGATGAGGCTCATTTCTGGCTGAATGGCTTCGTCAATAAGCAAAATATGCATTATTGGTCAGACAGCAATCCACACGTACTCCATGAGTCATCATTGCATCCCGAAAAAATTACGGTTTGGTGCGGTTTATGTTCCGGCGGCGTCATTGGGCCGTACTTCTTCCGTGATGATCAAGATCGGCACGTTACTGTGAATGAGAATCGCTACCGTTCAATGATAACAGAATATTTTTGGCCCCAATTGGATGATATGGACTTGAAGGACATGTGGTTTCAACAGAACGGCGCCACAAGCCACACAGCGAATGTCATAATCAATTTATTGGAAACCAAGTTTGGAGAACGTGTTATCTCACGAAATGGTACAGTCGATTGGCCTGCTCGGTCGTGCGATTTGACGCCGTTAGACTATTTCCTGTGGGGCTACGTCAAGTCTATGCCAACAAGCCAGCGACGATTGATGAACTTCGTACGAACATCGAACGTGAAATTGCACCAGTATCGGCCGATTTATGCTTGAAACCCGTCGAAAATTGGGTTCTGCGTCTGGTCATGCAAAAGAAATCGAGTTCCATACATAATGGCATCGAACGTACTTTCACAGGAATAAAGAATTTCATTGATATCCAAAACCGTTTTTGAAACTCTTTTATATTTCTTTGCAAACAGTGTAAAATATCTGTATAATGTATCCTCACCTAGCCACCAGCCTCTGGCTAAAATGTCTCTTTGTGCATTTACCTCTACAACGATCTTGTTGAAATGACGCGACAAAACGTTGTTATTGCGTAAAAGCAAGAAAAAAAAATAAACTTCATGGTCATTATTACGAGATGTTTTATTTTGTTGTTATTTTTGCAATTTCTTTTTCATTGGAAAAACATTAGAAGTAAATTAACCAACAACTACAAAAACAGCCGGTGGTTAACTGGTCGGACTTTCAATTTCATTAAAACTGAAAACATAGACATCAATTTCTTAAAGTTAATTAAATTTATATTTGTGTTTTTGTTGTTGTTGTTGTTGTTGTTATTAAAATTACAACATTATCAATGGATCTGTCACACATTAGTGAATTTATTATGATGGTGACAGCACTAATTACCAGCCACTGTTTGCGACAATGTAAACATTGGATAGTGTTGTGTTTTTCTGTATTATTCGATTATTATTTTAACGTGTGGTAATGCGGGTAATATGCATTAAATTTTTTATTTATGTATACAAATCAACAATTAATGGATAAAGGCCGTATAATGTAGATCATGGATGAGAATGTCTGTAATATTGTAAAATACTGCAGTACCTACGTGACTTATGAAGTAATTTTTCCTCATTCCTAAATAAGTGCGTACTAAAATTATTAAATATTTTCAACAAAACCCAACTTGGTCCACACAAAAAATTGGCCAAGTCAAGTTTTATAAAAAAATATACATGATGCATAATGAATGCCAAAAGCTATGTTCTGAAAATTTTTCGAAGCTTCCGGGTAAATATTGTTATGAAATTGTACTTGAATTCAAATATAACGATTTTAAGGGCTGATTTAAAAGTAGCATAATGCTTTCAAATAACAGTGCTGTAATGGCAGACTGTAAAATATCTGTGGACATTGTTAAATAAAAGCTTTCAGTTGATTTGATCGTAAGTTGGCAACGCTGTATTCGAATATTCAGTTAAAGAACATTGTAGAAAGTACACCACAGATGGCGTATGATCTAGAATATTCGAACTTTGACAGTTAAAGAGCTTTCTAGATGGTAATGCAGTGTTATAAATAGTGGCAGAGGTTGCAGTCGTGAGTGAGTTTATCAGAGACGCTATTCGAATAAACATCATCTAAGTGCCTTAAAGTGTGTTGTGTTTTCAAAGTAAATTCGTGTACATTATAAATTGTGTCTGTAATTCTGAGAATTTATAAACGTGTATAAAAAACACTGAGTGGCTATTTAATTCTGTTGTTGTTGTACATTTTAAATAAATAAAGAGTTGTTACAATTTTCAAACTACTAAACGGCTTTTATTTGCAATCAAAAGTATCCGGTTTATTTAAAGGAAATAAACCAGCGTTTTGAAAAGGTTAAAACGTAACAATATTTTTATGTCGAGCTGATGCTCGAGGGAATGTTGTAGAAATGTTTAGGACTCTTGGTATGGCAATCAATATGCAGTTGCGGCAAAAGAATCCAAACATTTGATACAAAGGGCTCTATAAATACTGAAATTTACATCAAGGAATGTTTTCAAAAGAGGATGCTGCCATTCATAAGACTTCTTAATGTGTCCACTTATTTTTGGCCGGATTTGGCATCCTATCACTATGGTAAGCAAGGTCTTGAGTGGTACAAGAACAATAATGTGGTATTTATACCGATAGAGGCAAATATTCCAAACTAATTGCAGGTAAGGCCAGTGGAGAGATATTGAGCTTTTGTTAAAAGAGAATTGAAGAGCACAAAAAAGGTGTCCAAAAGTGTGGTTGATTTTAAACGATGATGGAAGGGTTTCCTTAATGGAAGGTTCATAAATTCATCACTACTGCTTAGAACTATAAAAATTATATTGTTACGTAATTGTACTTGAATTCAAATATAACGATTTTAACGGCTGATTTAAAAGTAGCCTAATGCTTTCAAATAACAGTGCTGTAATAGCAAACTGTAACATAACTGTGGGCATTATTAAATAAAAGCTTTCAGTTGACCATTGATCGTAAGTTGGCAACGCTGCGTATATTCGAACTCGAATAATCAGTTAAATATCATTGTAGAAATAGAGCTTTCTAGATGGTTATGCAGTGTTATAAATAGTGGCAGAGGTTGCAGTCGTGAGCAGTTTATCAGAGACGCTATTTGAATAAACATCAACTGAGTGCCTTAAAGTGTGCTGTATTTTTCAAGTGAATTCGTATACATTATAAAGTGTCTGTATTTCTGAGAATTTATAAACGTGTATAAAATAAACATTGAGTGACTATTTAAATCCGTTATTGTTGTACATTTTAAATAAATAAAGAGTTGTTACAATTTTCAAACTACTAAACGGCTTTTATTTGCAATCAAATGTATCCGGTTTATTTAAAGGAAATAAACCAGCGTTTTGAAAAGGTTAAAACGAAACAATATTTTTTGTAATAATAATAATTTAATCAAATAAAAAAAATCAAAACTGTAGCTTTATTAGTTTCTTTTTTTATTAACATTTATGTATGTTAAGATTTTTTTGATCTCACTCCTTAAATTGCAATATCAATGTTTCTCGAGTACTGGACAAGCAGATAAATCACTTAAACCACTATTTGAGATTGTTTAAGGGTTTTTTCCGATCTACCTAATAATACATAATTACAATATTTTAGTGGAGATTTTGAAATGGCACTTAACTGAAATTATAGCGGTACATTTTTATACCCTTCACCACCGTTTGTAATTTCTACATATTTCATTTCCGACCCTATAAAGTATATATATTCTGGATCCTTATAGTTAGCGGAATGGATTAAGCCATGCCCGTCTGTCTGTCTCCCCAACAACTTACATACACGATTCATACATCAATATCTCCGGAATTCTTCCGGCTCGGTTGGTACCAGGACAACCTCGATTTTTGACATATTTTTTAACCCGATTTTTTTCACTAAATATTAAAAAAAAATTTAAAAAACAAAAAAAAAATTTTAATTTAAAAAAAGAAATTTTGAAAATTTTTAAAAAAAAAAGTATGTACTAAATTAAATCGAAAGAGTATGAACTCTTTAAAATAACATTATCGAGCTGGACAATGATCCGTTTCCATCGAAATGTTTCAGACAAAATAATTTAAACTAACAGTTTTAATGATAGAATCAGATGATCATTTAGAAGTTATTAGAGTCTGATTTGCATTCAAGAATCTTATGAATTCATGATCCTCCTTTTTTCACGACCTTATAAACGTTATTTGAATGATAAACAATTTCATTGATGTCCTAATTTCCACATAATATTCATTATAATTTAGGAAAATGATGTGTGTTTGGCTGTTTTTTCCTATATCTCCAAAAATTTCAGACAAAGTAATTTGAACAAGTTCTTTGAATAGTTGTTATGACAAAATGAGACGAACATTTGTGAGTTTCATTGGATTTGCTTTGAAGGATCTCCTTCGAATGCAATTAACTGCGAGGATCATATGATCACATTCATGATTCGCCTTCTGTGACGATGTAATAACCATAATTGAATGATAAATAATTTATCTAAGCAATCTCATTGATGTGCCAATTTCCATCAATATTCATTATAGTGCTGGACAATGATACGTTTTTGGTATTGCGTTTTTCTATATCTCCAAAGACAACTTATTTGAACTAGTTGTTTGAATAGTTATTTTTTTTATTTTAAAATATTATTTACACTTTTTATTTAAACTTTGATTTCAAATATTTGTTTCGAATAACCACATATGTATGTAACCGATTATTTAATTTAAAAACGTATCTAACTAAACACCCAAAATGTTGATATTTGTTTTTTTTTTTGAAAATTATTACAAAAACAAGTACAATTTGAAAAAAAAAATTGTTATTAGTAGCGTTAATATAAAATTTCTATACTAAAATTATTAATTATAGAGAAAGTAATTGAGGTGTCATAATAGCAAAGAAAAAGAAATTTAATAAGAAAAAAGTAGTTCAATTATTTGGTAATAATATGCTAAAGATAAATAAAAGAAATAAAATTATATAATAACTAAACACTGCATTAAAATCTTTCTTTCAATATTTAATTTCACTTAATTTAAATTTGTTTTGACTACAATTTAACGAGTCAATTAACTTAGACGCACTAAGCAAACTCAGACAATAATACTTCACCACATGGGTCGCTGCTGTTAGTTTACTTTCAAGTCAATTTAGCTGTCAGTTGTCGGAGCTTAAGAATATTGAGAACGTGTGAGTGTTAAAATTTGTTTAAATATTTAGTTAACATTTGGTGTGTGTTTTAGATTTATTTAAATTTTATATATTTAGCTTATTGGTGTTCTTCTTTTTAATAAATAATAACAACTACCTCATGTGAAGATTTTTATTGATTTTTTGCTGGCAGGAGTTTAAAATACACTATTGCATAATATTGCACAGAATTTTTTTGTAAAATAATTTAATATTTCAAAATGAAATTAGTATGTATGAAACTTACTTTACTGACCTGTCAAAAAAAAAGTCTGCTCTCGTGTATTTATAATTTAGCATAATTATGCTAAAGCACATGTTTAATATGTGGAAGGAAGGCATGTTGCCACAAAAGCCGCATAATTTTAATAAAAAAGGACTCACTCGTGCCAGTAAATAAGAGGCAAAAAATAAAGAGACTAAAATTAACAACATGTGCATGATATGAGAAATTAGATACATAATTATGTACACTTAAAGAAATTATGTCAAAAGGAAAAGAAATAAGACAGTGTGCTAGCATACTTTAAGTTTATGTTAAAAAATTATTTAGTTTTCTTTAATAGTTAGACAATTGCAATGTCTAGGGAATCAGTTGCATTTTCTACTACATTCCTTTCTAATGTCCTTAATTTGGGAGGAAACACAAATTTTCTTCAAGGCATCGTACCTCTCCCGTTCCAAATTTGTTCTTAATGGTCACATGAAATTTTAAGTTGCTCAATAATTTTATTGAGTATTGGCCATTGTTAGCTATGACATTTTCCCAACTTTCTGGCAATATGTTCCGAGTCAAAAGAACTTCTCATCTTTTGAGGTCAAGAACGAATCAAGCCAATATCGGATAATATGTTCCAAAGTGGAGCGTATCCTAGAGAGAGCGTTCTGCATCTATCGAAAAAAATAGTCTATTCGGCTGGTTGGCCGAGCTTCACATACTATCTCTTACCCTTCGGGTTATCGTTATGGATCCAGTTTTCATCACAAGTAATGATTCTGTGCCAAAATGACTTTCTTTTATAGCTTTCAAGCAGCATTTCGGACATGCAAAATCGTCTTTCAAGGTCTCTCGGCTTCAATTCGTATGGTACCCAATTTCCCTGCTTTTGGATGAATCCTGCTGCTCGCAAATGTATTGAAATTGCTGCTTGAGTAGCTCCCAATGATTTTGCTAACTCTTGTTGAATTTGACATCAATCTTCATGGAGTAATGCCTCCAATTCTTGGTCTTTAAACTATGTTGGATGTTCTAGACGATCTTTGTCTTCAGTGTCAAAATCACTGAACCGAACAAACCATCTCTCGCACGTTGAAACCGATAGAACACATTCAAGATACACTTTGCTGAGCAATTGGTGTGCTTCAGCGGCATTTTTTTTCAAATTAAAGAAGTAAAGCAAAACTTCCTGCAATATGGACGAGTTTTTGCGCCGTTTCATAACCATGGACGAAATGTGGATCCACCACAACACTCCAGAGAACAAATAGCAGTCAAAACAGCAGTCTCGCGGTGAATCGGTGCCAAAGAAGGCCTAGATGGGTTTGTCAGCATCTACATGGCGAATATTATGCCAAATTATTGGGTCGATTTAATTAGGATGTGAAAAAACGACCGCATTTGGCCAAGAAAAACTTTATTTTTCACCAGGACAATGCAATATATGGTTTCCATGAATTAGCCGCCCCTAGTGACTATTTCTTGTTTCCAATACTGAAGAAACAGCTCGGCGGAAAGAGATTTGACTCCAACGATGAAATCATCTCACAAACAAATACATATTTTGATGACCTCGATAAATCTTATTTTTTGAAAGGGATACAAATATTGGTAAAACGTTGGATAGAGTGTATAGAGCTAAAGGGAGACTATGTTGAATAATAAAATGATTTTTTTATCCAAAAACCTCTGTTTCATTCAAAATGTCACGGACTTACATAAGAATAAAAACTTTCAGGGATTAATATTACGAAATTTTTAGTTTCGCCCCCCTCACTCTATTAATCAAAAATTCAGGAGTTGCATTTTCAATACTTTTTTCTCTTTACTTCATTTGTAATACTCTTAATTTTATGCACTCCACTAGACAAAAAGGTTGCGTTACGTAAACTAAAATCCATAACATAACATCCTTAACACAATTAAAATTCTATGTAATAAATAACTGACATAAAAATATCAAATGCACCTAAAATCGTTTAAGTTTTGCAAAAAAAAGAAAATCTAGGTCAATACAAAAAAAACAACACAATTTATAAAATTGCGTTAGTATGAGTAGTAGATAGAAAATAAAAAAAAACAAACTTAAGTTACTTAACTGCAAAAATACAATCAATGAATTAGAAACAAAAAAAAATAAATAAAATATCCAAACGTCTATAATATAGAAACGAGAAAAACTGAATACAACAATAAACAACAAAAAAATCAAAGTTTCTCTTTCAAACTGTTGTTGGCCAAATGCCAAGCAACAACTTTTAACTTGGTATAGAAATATTAACAACAATAACGACAGCACAGCACAACAATTTTAAAACGTTAGACAAACAACAATAAAAAATGCAAGTGGAAAAACTCTTTCAACAACAACATTTGCGGCAACTAATTTCATTTGCCAAGAAATGAGGTCTTGTGAAAATAAACAACAACAGCAGCAACAATTTTAACTTCAAGTTGTTTTTTTTTTCTGTATTTCAGCATTTTTTTTCCTAGACTTGATCTCCTCATAGACTCCTCAAAAACTCATAAATATGTACTCGTTTGGCGCATCTTGTAATGATTTTATTTTTTTTTTTAATTTTCATGTTTGTGTACTTTTCAGTGATGCATAATGCAATATTGGTACTTTTTGAATTAGGTCTTTGCTAAAAAGTATTTAAGGAGCTCCACAACATATTACCGTATCGGAAGATGCTCTAACTTTTGGAAATTGCCAGTTTTGTATTGATATTTGTAAGTTAAACAGAGATAATTTCCAAGAGTATAAATGTATTCATAGAGGTCCAAAATTTATTATCCTTTCGAAAGATGGTCAACCAATTTCTAATTGTATTTCAGAAATTACCTATTGAATTTCACAAATTTCTAATTAAATTTCAAAAGTTTCTAACGGAAATTTCTGAAATACAAAAGAAATTTCTGAAATACAAATTGAAAATTACGGTTTCATGTCTGGACGCATATTCTGGGCGTTTATCGGCAAATGTTCGCTTCAAACGAATCAGTTGCGTTCGGTACAGGTTCCCTGTGATGGTTTAACCAGATTTCAGCAGCTCATAACAGATAGGGTCCTTTTGGTTCCACCAAATACAGTGCATTCCCTTAGCGCCATGGATAATTGGCTTTGGTGTCGATTCGGCTGCTTGGCCGGGCTTCACATACGATCTCTACGCTTCGGGTTATCGTAAAATGATTTTCTTTTATAGCGTTCAAACATGATTTCGGACATGCAAAATCGTCTTTTAAAGGTCTCTCGGCTTCAATTCGTATGGTACCAATTTCCCTGCTCTTGGATGAATCCAGCTGCTTGAAAATGTTTTGAAATTGCTCTTGTTCAGCTTGACAACAATCTTCATGGAGTTAGGCCTCCAATTCTTCGTCTTCAAACTTGTTTATCTTTCGTAACAAAATCATCACTTCTGAACACCACAAACCATCTCATGCACGTTGAAACCGAGCGTTATCATGATGGAATATTACGGATTCATGTGATGGTCTGGCCAGATTTCAGCAGCTCAGACCTTTTGGTCGGGCTTTACATATGATCTCGTACGCTTCAGGTTATCGTAATGGAACCATTTTTCATAGCAAAACGATTTTATTTTATAGCGTTCAAGCATCATTTCACACATGCAAAATCATCTTTTAATGTCTCTTGGATTCAATTCGTATGATACAAAATTTCCCTGCTTTTCGATGAATCCTGCTGCTCGCAAACGTTTTGAATGCTTGAGTAGCTCCCAATGATATTGCAAGCTCTTGTTGAATTTGGCAACTACCTTCATGGAGTAATGCCTCCAATTCCTTTCTTCCGTGTCAAAATCACCACTTCTGAACCGCACAAACCATCTCTCACACATTCACCTTAATCTTTGGTGAGTAATCGGTGTGTGATTTTTAAGGTATTCCAATTTGACAGCGCCCTACTTCTATCTTTGGAGTTTTTTCAAGTCAGTATTTACTGGCCACATAACAGATTCTGTAGGATCTCAGAGAATATTCGACAAAAGCCCAAAAACTTCTCTGCAAATCCATTCAAAACACGGCAAAAAACCCCAAATTGTAATTAACAATGGACTTCGACTCTCAGGTGATGACCCCTAATCATGCAATGCATTGTTTTGAGAGTGTGTAATGTATGGGGACTTTTGACAAGAATGACTTCCTCAGGAAGTTTATTCCACATACGGACGGTACGGCTAAATAACGAATTTGCTCTGTAGTGTGTTGTGCAATCCACTGCCCAGTACACTAATGGATGAGCCCTTGCAAAAAACGTGTATTACTTAAAAATATACCCTTGCCACTCATGGTGAAGGGTATAAAAATACGGGTATCTGGATTTTACTATATTAAAAGTGACAAGAAAGACTTTCGCAGGATGTTTATTCCACATGCGGACGGTACGCCTAAAGAACGAATTTTCTCCGTAGTGTGCTGTGAGATCCACTGTTCAGTACACGAATGGATGAGCCCTTGCTATAGAACGTGAATTACGTATCTGGAATAAGATCCCTAATTACAGCAGAACACATTCAATTATAGTATTGATATAACAGTGAAACACAACCAATGTTTCGACGATGCTCCAGTGAATCAATATAGTTGGATAAATCCAAAATAGACTTTGAAGATCCGGCCCATACCATTTTCGTTCGGTATAGCTGGTGTAAATAGTAAGGAGATCAGACGTTTTAAAAAACCGAGGTACTTGAATGCTTCTTCCAACACTTGTGCTTATTCCAGAGGACATCACACTGAATGCTTAAAACATCAAGAGCTTCTGATTCTTTAATATTTAGACCGCCCATAAAAACAAATGAAGGAACATCATTTGTCGTGCATTAATATACAATAGTGGGTCTTAGGTGCATTAACATCGACTCTATTCGCAAAACGATAATTAGAGATTGTAACAAGATCTTAATTAAACGTCTCATTGTCCCAATCTTCGACTGTCTTTGCCTATAGTTGAATGAATATGAACGAAAAATGTTGCTGTTATGTGTAAGAGAATTGATAGGGTTGAAAGTTTGAGGTTGAAATGAAGATTCAGATTCGAAATGAGATCCCATTTATAACATAGATATCTCAGTATTCTAGGGTATAGGGAGATCTAAGAGAAAACTCGATATAAATTGAGAAAAGTTATCACGGAAACCAAAAGCATTAAGTTTCAATAAAAGTGCACCATTCCAGACTCTATCGAATGCCTTGGAAATATCTAGAAACAGTCAATGGAACGAAACCATCTATCCGATAAGAAGGATAGTTTCCCGTATAGAGTCCCCTACTAGAGCCATACTGATGGTTGCTAAGTAAATTGTTGGACTCCTGATATTCAACAACATGCTGATTTACCATACTTTCCATATAAGATGGGAAAAATGTCCCAAACATCTTACAAATATCATGATTCTGATGTTGATGGGAAATTTATAAAATGGTATTCTCAAATCGGTGGCAAATATAGATGTGATTTTAAGTACCAAAGATGAAGAGCACCTAGAATTGTACGAGTACCAAAAAAAGTGCTTAATTGTACCAACATTGTTCATCTCAGCCTACGTGTGGTGCATGTATGGTTGTGCTACTGCAAACAGTGCAACGGCTGGCGTTGTACAGTGATGATGTTAATGGCGATGATGCTGTGACGACAGACACCATGCCAAGTAAGTATTAGGTAATTCTTCTTTTCTCGTGCATCTTATATAGACATTAGATTTTATTACTTTTCTGTTATTTATTTGAATAGATGTATATGTATCTGTAATGCAGTGGCATCTATGTACGAGTATTTGCAACTAAATAGAAAATATGTATTTTTAAGTTGATGTAATATTTGTTGAAAGACACATACTAATGTATGAGACAAGTTTTTTCCATTCATTGTTCATTAAATAATCATGAGGACGACGATGATGATGAATGTTAAGTGTGTGATGTTTAAGAATGATGGGAAACTTACTTGTTTTTTTTTTTTGTTACAAGCTAACCTCCATTATAGAAATGTTGGATATTGCCAGTTTGTTTCTAAGTATGCAACATTCGAGAATATTCAGGTAAGATATTTTAAATTAATTTATTGGTGCCGTTATTAACAATTGGTTAATTTCAAAGGTCTTATAGAATGCCAATCATATTGAAAATGTCTATAGTAATTGTCCAAAAACATTAAAAAGTTTGAAGTACGAGTATAAATATGGTCTTGCTGAAATTCAGATTGAAAACGAAATCTGTAGAGTACTTAAAATTCGTTGCTAACCAATAAAGCTGCACAAGAAATCTTATAATAATTGAATGACATAAATTATTAAATCATATACGTATTTAGTTTGTTAGTGAACAAAAAATCACTATTGTTTATTTTTTTCTCAAATAAATCAAATGACTAACAGCTGAGAGATATAGGAATAAGTTCAAGTTTAATACTCTAACCTTTATAAGGAAAATACAATGTTTGTAAAACGAATTAGGTGTTTTTCATACTGAAAACTTACTTTTCTATTTAACCAACAAACTGGAGAGGAGATTTTAACTAACTAGTACATTATTAACAAAAAAGCTCAAAGGAATTAATTCTAAATTCGTTTTTCGCAATCAAAATAAATTGATTCAAAGGCTTAATTCCTTTGTAAATAGCGTAACATAGAGAAGAGACGTAAATGTCAAAAACCTAACTCTTGCAGCAACAAAATATACGCTATTCAATGTATTTTGATGTTGTAACCGACATTTGATTTGTTGTATTTTTGGTTTGACAGATCGGAATGTCTCGTCTTTATAATTCTCTATGTCTTTGTATTTCAAATGAATGGAATTAATTCCTTTGAAAATTCATTATTTATGAATTAATTTCTTAGCAAAACTGATTAAAGAAAAAATATTTTAATTCAATTTGTATTAGATTTGAATTAACGAAAATTTAATCATTCTAAGGTTGAATGAATTTTGTTATGAATTAATTCAACGATGAATGAATACTATTTAAATAAAAGCCTTTGAATGAAGCTTAAGAATTATATACGTGTTTTAATTCCGAATTAAGATTTTAGTGAATTATGCTCGAATATAATTAATTGATTCGAAGCTTTGATTCAGCATAAATTGTATACAGAATAATAGTGTTAAAAATGTGAGAACAAATACAGTGGGTCCTCGATTATCTGTATTGGTCGGGACCGGAATCATTCTGGATAATCAATTTTCCCGGTTAATTGAGTACCAATTTTGAGTAGTTTTTTAAAGGATTTTATGTACATGTTTAAATAATGTAAGGATTTTATTAAATTTCGGACATATGCCCACACCCCTTCATTTTCTGAGCAGAGTAAGCTTTCCAAGCATTATTAATTGACAACAGTTAAACAACTTCTTAAATTCATATCTATTGATTGACATGAATAGTTTTTTCACTATAGTTTTTCGATAATGACATTTAAAGCTCCATATTGCACCCTGATCCATCGGTTGGATCAAAGACGTCACATTTAATGGAAAATTGTAGAATTTGTTTATTGCTGAGCTTTTCTATTGATATGAATTCATTTAAATTCCCCCACAAAAATTGTGGCAGCTATTAATCCAGAAATTGGAGTTCGTTCTTTCCAGAACCATTCATAACTGCGAAATCTACTTTTGGTTCTTCAGCAGTCTTTAAATATATTCAGTTTCGAATGGGGATATCCCCTTTTTCGGGTTATTCACATTGAGTTTGTCGCTCAAAAATAATCGAAAAAAAAATATTGATTATAATCCCGAAAATAGAGGTAAGTAATTACGGTTAATCGATGAAAAAAAATTTAAAATGGATAAAAAATTAGTTTATTTTTCTTTCATTTCCGGATAATCGAATCACGGATAAATGAGGCCTCATATCATCGAAACACTTTTAATGGTGATTTTCAATTTTCCATTCTGAACCAATCCATACGATGTAACACAAAAACACTCATCCGATGATATATTTCTGAAAGGAAAAGACAAATTTTTTCAAAGTTTTCCATTGCATTTTGAGTACGAAATTAATCAATTGGGAGCCGCAATCAGCGGCATTTTCATTTGTTTTTGCGCGACTTCGGGCGATAAATTCCAGCAGTCATGTTGAATATTCTCTTTTAGAGTTATAGAGTCTTTGGCTATATACCCGTGATACCCACGACTTTGAGTAGATGTATGTAATAGCTCTTCGTGAATGATGCGTTGATATACTCTTTGTAATACTGACAGACGATGAGTACTCATCCGCGACATCGATATTCTCGTCAGAACGAGCACTACAAGGCCTTCCGGCACCTCTTCTCTCAAGTGTTGCTCCGGTCTTTTGGGGGACAAGTAGTTAAACGTCTTAGTGTTTGACCAAAACGAATTAATATAAGGTGACATCAACACGAATTCATACGTTTTTTATATTGAGGGCCGAATGTAAAAATTTGCTTTATTTTTGAAAAATGTGTGCATCGCGGCTGGAAAATCTGGGCCAAAATTCATGTTTTAGGGTTCCAACTCGTGAAAAGTTTCACTAAAATAAATATTTATTGGGCAAAGCCGGGTTTTGAAACACGAAGGGCTGAGCGAAGCCGGTTTTTGATACACACCGATTTGGGATTTTATATCCCCAAAGGAATTTTTTATCATTTTCGGTTAGGAGACTTAAAAGAGATTCGATTTGTTCTCAATTAAAATTTTTCAGCAACTTTTCTAGTAGGTTCACTTAATACAAATTGGAATTTCAAGTTCTTAAAGGAATTATATTCATATTTACAGAAAACAATGATAATGATAGTGGTTTCAATTTGTTTCTATACATTCTGATTTGAAAAAGTTCTCTTTCGAAACCAATTGCGCACTTCTAAAGATTTAACTTAGTCGGACCTCTTAAAACTTTCAATAACATTTATTGAAATTATTGAAACTACGAGTGCGATATTTCTGGTCAAATATTACTATTATATTCTTAAACCTTAAAAACGTTGAATCAACATAGGACAATCACAAAAATATTATATTCTTCTTATCTTATTCGAAGAACTTTACTGGCTTTTATACCCTTCACCTTCTTGAGAAGGGTATATATAAGTTTGACATTCCGTTTGTAATTTCCACAATATAATTTTCCGACCCTATAAAGTATATATGTATATTCTGGATCCTTATAGATATTAAGCCATGTCCGTCTGTCTGTCTGTTGAAAATTTTTTCTGAAATTTTTTTTAAAATTTAAAAAAAAATAAAAAAAAATTAAAAAAAAATAATTTTAAAATAACAATTTTAAAAAAAATTGTTCCAAAAAATTAAAAAAAACAACTTTGGAAAAAAAATATTTAAAATTCGTATTTTGAAGTATAATTTGTTGAAGGGTATATAAGATTCGGCACAGCCGAATACAGCTGTCTTACTTGATGGTATTTAAAAATAATCAAGTTTTCCATTCCCAGGAAATATCAAAATAAAACTGACAGTTGTCGCCACTTGCAAAAGTTACAGAATTTTTGATTTGATTTGTGGCAAGGTGACAGCAGTGGCGAATTCAAATAAATACAGGCGAATTCACCAATTTTTTATATATGGAGTTTAATATAAATGCGTTCGGGCGAATATGTTTCAGATATATGTGTAGTTTGACATTTATGCATGCTATTTCTATAATCAGCTGTGCTCCCAATAAATGCACCTTGATTTGTGGGAATAAATAAATAAGTGTATGCTGGCTGTCCTATCAATTCAATATTTTCAAAAAGTTGTCGTTATTGAAAATCTATCATTGAAGAGATGAATTTGTTTAAATACGAGTGATATATGTATGAAATGAATCTTCCTTACGTATGATATATATTTATATCGGATCTGACCTAAACTTAACAAATTTAATTTTAGCTTGACAGTGATTTGATGACAACTTAAGGAATAGGCAGAATGACTTCATTGATAACTAGTGACAATTAGTTGGTTGTCAAAATCCTACTAAAAGTTTATTGGGGACTTTTGTATATGATCAGCGATTATGTCATTACTATAGCCAAATTCTAATAATCTACAAATGCAACAAATGAAGTAACAACACAAAACTACACACTCATCATTGCAGCAAGTTAATTAACTCTTATAATTACATGTTGTGTAGCAAATCAACTTTGTTACTGACTGGAAACAAAATCAACATTAATTTAATATTGTTTTTAATGCAATTGACATTTAGGTTCGACATCAATAAAAATGTATATTTAAATGCAGCAGTGACAAAGAACATGAACAACACGATAATGTTGATGAATATGATGAATGCATAAAAGAACTTTCAAAAAAAAAAGAAGCAAAGATAAAAGTATTTATTGGCAGTACATATAGTTAAATAAATCACAAAGGCATGAATAATAGCCTATACTCATTCCTACAGATTGCATAAATAACTATTTTTTTTTTTTGTATTCAAATATGTATGTAGTTGGGGGAGAAACCAACAAATGATTTGCAAATGACTATGGTCACGATTATGGAGATCATAATGTTGTGGTTGTTTGTTGCGATCGTATGAATAGCCCTGGTTAGTTATTTAGTTGTTCTTCTATTCTTGTAATTTGTACAATACATAATTTGATATTTCCTCAATTGTGTGACAAACATATTTATATTTATTAGCGGAAAAAAAATCACCATCATTCAGATTTAAATAATTTTTTTATTCATATTTTTTTTAAAATATTTTATAAAGAAACTTAATTTATAAAATATCAGATTTACCCCCATTAACACGAAGTCTGGTTATGTGTTAACTAATAGTTAAAGTGACAGTTTTTATTTAAAAATTATTTTAACCGGCAGTAGTAATGGGGGTTAGAAGTTAATAAAATTCAAACCGAAAATATCAAACGAAAGATATTGCCCAACTTAATCGTAGAATCTTTCTATAGGCCAGGCGCGGATCAAGGTCAATTTGGGAGGGGGATATAAATTAAAATTTATTTTAAATTAATTTTTTTTTCCTTTTAGTATAAAACTTTTATGTTTTGGGGGGCCAGAAATTTCGTTTTTTTTTTAAATAACACCTCTTCCATGAACACCCTTTTACTATAAAAAAAAACGCCGCACATATAGATAGATATTGCAAACTACTAAGTGCATGTTCTGTTGACGGACATCAGAATTTAGAAAACACAATAATAAATATTAATAACTTGTCCGGCCGCATAGAATTAGCGTAGTGTGTGCGGCGTGCGATGTGTCACGATTGCCATTACAACTTTTATCACTTGAATTTAATGCTAATTCCGTAGACACTGTGACTCTTTGGTGTATGAAGAAGCAGCAACAACAACAAAAATATTACAAAACTGCTCGCTCATACACCACAAATATGGTCAGTCATAATTGAATGATTAAAAAATAAATGTACTTTTTTATTTGTATAAAGTGAACTATTGTTTGAAAATCATAATAATAAAATAATAAAAAAATAGTTTTATTTATAGAGTTCATTGTCATTTGGAGGTTTGACTTTGTGTCTATGTTTAAGAGCATAAACGGTTGATGGATTTTAGAATTGTGCACATGAAATATAGTATGATGGAGTTTAAGTAAATTTAATTAAAAAATGCATTAAATTTGATAGATTTTGTGGCAAATATCATTTAAATTTAATTTAAAACTAATGTTGTTTTCTGGCATATATGTTGTCTTTATTCGGCCTTTTACCCTTCGTGTAACGTGTTCTTTTCAAATAATATTGCCCGAAAACCCTGAAAATATGCTACATGTTTCACCTACAAAATTAATGGCGTTTTCTTTTCTGGCATAAATGATGCCTTTATTCTACCTTTTACCCTATTCTGTGTTCTTTTCTAAAAAAAAATGTAGTTTGGTAAGGGTATAACGTGTTCTTTTCAAATAATGTTGCCCTAAAACCCCGAAGATATGCTACACGTTTCACCCTCAATTTTATCAAAGGGTTAGAAATGCAGCACTTTTTTAAATAGCAAAATGTATAGTTTTTCAACATTTAGAAGGTACATCAAAGAAAATTGCATAAATGGTAATGGTTTTTGTTCTATTGTGATCGTTAAAAATGTAAAACATTATGAGGGTATGGCTAATATTTAATAAATGGTACAAAATATGTTGGCAACATTTTGTGTCAGAAAAGAAAACGCCATAAGAAAAATTACAAAATAATGGTAAATGACTGCTTTATTATGACTTTTATCCTTTTTTGTGTTCTTTTCTGGAAAAAAATGTAGTTTGTTAAGCGTATAATGTGTTCTTTTCAAATAATGTTGCCCGAAAACCCCGAAAATATGCTAATGTTTCACCCTCAATTTTATCAAATGGTTAGCAATGCACCACATTTTAAATAGCCTTTCTTGTTATTGTTTCCGAAGTTCGTTTGTATTAATGAAACAGTCTTTGTATTTTTTGATTAAAATTATTGAAATGGAAGCAAAAACGGTAGTTTTAAAATATTTAGAAGAATATTTAAAAAAACATGAAAAAAATGCTAGTTCTTAAACATTTATTGATACAACTTATTTTAAACTATAGATTTAAAATAAGGTCCACTTTAATTTTAACAGGCTTTATATATTTCATTGAATTTATCACATTTATTCTATTATTTTACATTATATTATTTTACAAAAAAAAATTTTTAAATTTTATAAAAGTTTTTAAAAGAAAAACAAAAACATCGCAAATATTGGAAAAATTTTACATTTAGGGAAAAATCGCTTATTTTATAAAAATTTTAATTTTATAAAAAAAATATAAAATTGAAAAAATCCCCAATAAGTGAAATTTTTTTTAACAAGTAACAGAGCTATATTCAGCTATGCCGAATCTTATATACCTTCACCAAATTATTCTTCAAAATACAAATTTTAAATATTTTTAGGCAAACAAATTTTTTTTCTTTTAAGTTTTTTGGAAAAAAATTTTTTTCGAATTGTTATTTTAAATTAAATTTTTTTTTTAAATTTAAATTTTTTTTTTTTGTTTTTAATTTTTTTTTGGTGAAAAAAAAAATCGAGTTAAAAATATTTTTTCCGATTTTGAACCATTGTAGGCCCAACTTGCTATGGTCTTATGTATATACGTCGTTGCAAAGTTCTTTGAAATATCTATCATTAGATATCCATATAGGTCAAAAATCGTGGTTGCCCTGGTTTTTTCCTCATATCTCAGCCATTTGTTGACCGATTTTGCTGATTTTAAATAGGAAACTTCTCGAAAGCATGTCTGACAGAATTATTGCAGATTTGGAACCCGAATATATCTGGGGTCTTCTGAAAATTGATTTCAACAGACAGACAGACATGGCTTAATCGAATCCGCTATCTATAAGGATCGAGAATATATATACTTTATAGGGTCGGAAATGAAAAATATAGAAGTTACAAACGGAATGACAAACTTATATATACCCTTCTCACGAAGGTGAAGGGTATAATTACAAAACAATAGATAGATGTTTAATTTAAAGTTTTTTTGTTCGTAAAAATTCGATATAAAAAAATTTAAAATTTCATATTAAAAAAAAACGACAATTTTGTAAAAACATCGCAAATATTGGACAAATTTTACATTTTGAGAAAAATCTCCAAAAAAATACCAAATCCTCAAGTGAAATTTAAAAAAAAAAAAATACAAAATTTTATTTATTTGATAGTGCTAATATCATAAATTTACAAACATTTCTTTAAATTTCAGAAAAAGTAAAATTTTACATTTTGGGAAAAATCGCTTACTTTATAAAATTTTACAAAAAGATCATTAATTTGAAAAAAATCGCCAATAAGTGAAATTTTTCAAATAAAAAGAAATTGGTAAATTTCACCAAAAAAGTACATTTTCCAAAAAAAAAACACATTTTTTTTAGAATAAAAAATTATTTAGGTTCATATACAACTTATTTATGTCCTAGTTCATCATGATATTAATTATTATAAGACAATTATGAATATTCAAATAATTTCGAAACAAATAGTAGTCGGATGGTCCAAGGTCTGGACTATAAAGAGAATGAGGCAAAACTTCCCAATCACTTCATTATAAATACTTTTTAACATGCATTGCAACATGTGGCCGAGCGTTGTTATGATGGAATATTACGGTTTCATGTCTGGCCGCATATTCTGGGGGTTTTTAGGCAAATGCTCTTCGGTAAAGGTTTCCTGTCAGAAGACTTTGTTGTTTACATTATAATGTTCAAAACTAATTGAGAAAAAATGACAAGTATGTTACATTCAAAATGACATATAAGTTATTAAAAACAAAAACTATTTTAGGTTATACACCCAATAAAATATTGGTAATTTTGCTGATTAAAAGACTTACCCCCATATGCATAAACAGTTTATGCATATGGGGGTTAATTTTTTTGATTAATCGACAATAAGTGATCGAATAATTTTTTATTCTAAATTTAATTCATTCGAATAAAATATAAATTTTTGCCACGATTTTTCGAATCATAACTCTAGTTTTTTTATAAATTTGTTCCTCGATTATTAGAATAATTTTTATTCGAATCACAACTCTAGTTTTTAGACACCCAATTTTAGATGCCATAAATGAAATTTATTTTGATTTGCACTTGTGTGCCAAACAGTTTTGAGCACGTACTAACAAAAGTTTAAAACTTTAAGAAGGTAATTTCATAATTTCATATAGTAACCCTCGCATCTGGCAACTAAACAAAAAAAATTAATAATTTTTGTAAACTATTTTTTATTACAGAAAAGTTCTTAAACATACCACAAATAACTAAATGTTTTTAAACAAACTTATCTCTCTCGTTTTGCTGTGGGGGTTTTAAAAGTTCAGTGACATTTATGCTCTTGTAAACAAATTTGTTTTTGGATTTTAACGCCAACATGATGTTGACAATATAAATAGGAGCATGTTGATGACTTTGTTTTGCTATTTTTTTCTTCTTTTTCAATTATTCGTGTGATAAGAGAGCAGGCAGCACAGTAGAGAGTACATATTAAATAAAAAAAGAGTAAATTACAAGCCAGGTGTATCATGAGGCAGTAGTGGGCGCCAAAATGAAAAAAAAACTTAAATTTATTTTTTCGTACATTCTTTATTGTCTTTTTTTGTTGTTGTTTGTAACATAATTGTACATGACATTATTGTTGAGTATGCAAAAAATGTATACCCAGACTTACATACATACATTGTTGTTTACATATTTCCATACATACGTTTATTTCTTTTATTCAGTTGTTGTAATAAAAGATGACCTGGTTTGGTTTTTTTGATATTTCTTTTTTTCAGTATGTTTAAAATACGAAAATAATATTTATATTTACATGAGTTGTTCTTTAAATATTTATACTTACTACATATGGCAGTTACTTACTTACATAGTACATGTTTAAATAGCGATTATTTTTGTGTACAAATTATATATTTACTGACTGCCATTCACTTAAGTTATTCTTCATCTTTATGATAATGACATGCAAGTGTGCACATACGATTTATAGGAGCAGAAAACAATAATTGTAGTCAATAAGTAATGTAAGATAATTGTTTAAATATTATGATTTTATTACGCATTTAGAAAAATGTTAAGTTATTATTTTATTTAGTTTAAATAATAGATTTTTATGTATTCTACATTCGTTTTATACAAAACAGCTGCAAAAGATTGTCAACGCTTTAGGTTAATAGGATAAATTTAATCTTTGTTTTAATATTTAAACCAGGGAATGAAAATAACTTGTCCACTTAATCATTTTACGAAAACTAAGATTTATATTTGATTACAAAAAACAAGTAAGAGAGCTATATTCGGCTGTGATGAATCTTATATACCCTTCACCAAATTATACTTCAAAATACAAATTTTTAATTTTTTTAGGTAAACAAACTTTATTTTTTTAATTTTTTGTAAAAAAAAATGTTTCTGTTTTATATTTTTTGTTTTTTTAAATTAAATTAATGGTGAAAAAAAATATTCGGGTTAAAAATATATTTTTCCGATTTTGACCCATTGTAGGTCCAACTTACTATGGCCCTACATACGTCGTTGCAAAAGTTCTTTGAAATATCTATCATTAGATATCCATATTGTCTATATTAATGACTTAATAATCCAGATATAGGTCAAAAATCGAGGTTCTCCTGGTTTTTTCATCATATCTCAGCCATTTGTGGACCGATTTTGCTGATTTTAAATAGTAAACTTTTCGAAAGCTTGTCTGACAGAATTATTGAAGATTTGGGGTCTTCAGAAAATCTATTTCTACAGACGGACATGGCTTAATCGACTCCGCTATCTATAAGGATCCAAAATATATATACTTTATAGGGTCGGAAAATTATATTGTGGAAATTACAAACGGAATGACAAACTTGTGTATACCCTTCTCACGAAGGTGAAGGGTATAATAAGTAACTGCATGATGACACAAAAAAAATGTTTTCTTACAATTCTTGATATTGAATATAATTCATAAAAATTAAAAATGTTTTAATTTTAAATTGAAGTTGATTTGAAACAGGTTTAAACGGTATATTCGGCTATGCCGAATCTTAAATATCTTCCACCTGCATACATATTTTTTAGGTTGATAGGGGCTGAAATAAAATATGGACTGAAATTCACAAAATCCACTAGTATGATTTTGTAAAAGATATATGAGTATTTATGAGGATGTGGTCCTTATATGAGAACAAGACCATTTATGGTCCATATTTATAAAATTTGCTATGACAATTTAGATGTATTTGACAATTAATTGCGTTCAATTAAAATTTGATAGCTAAATTTTTTAAAGTTGATTTTCTGAAGTGGAACTTATATGGGGTTATGGTCAAATATGAACCGATATTCACAAAATCCAGTAGTATGAAAACTGAATACAAATTACTGATATGTGTATAATTTTATTTTGATAACGATATGTTTTAGATATTTATTAATAAAGATATTTATAATAATGAGTACTTAAATGATTTTCGGAAGTGGACTTTTCGGAAGTGGATATTTTTTAGATACTTAGATTTCAACTCAATAGCAATATTTATAATATATTTATGCGTTTTTAAATGATTTTCGGAAGTGAACTTTATATGGGGCTATGGTCAAATATGAGCCGATCCACGAAAAATGTTTGGTCTTGTGATTTCTTTTAACACGAAACATATTTATGCTGAATTTTGTATGGATACTGCAATTCTGTTGACATTTATGGTCTATATCACCATATTTCGGGAAGAAATTTATATGGGGGCTAGGAGAAATCATGGACCGATTCTTATAATTTTCAACAGAGTTAGTCTTTTATCATAAAAGTAACGAGTGTAAAATTTTATGGTTTTATCTGTAATATATTTACACTAATAACAAAAAATATGTGAAAATTATAAATTTTTTTTAGGTTCTCTCACATTTTGGTTCATAACTTTGGTTCTACTGTACCGATTTTGCTAATTTTCAATACCACTGCTTAGGATATTAATCAAATTTTTTTGGAAAGTTTACTAAGTTTGTTTGTGTATGTTGGACGTGAGAGTGTTTTATACAGACACACAGACGGACATGGCTCAATCGATTTAGAATGTCATAAGAATCAATAATATAGTATTTATATACTTTGTTGGGTCTCAGATGAATATTTCTCAATGTTACACACGGAATGACAAAATTATATATACCTGCATGCACGACTTTTTGTACACATTTTAGTTTCATCTAACGAGTGGTGTGGTCTTATCAAAACGGGGTCCCTTCGACTCTACTTGATTGTTCGCACGTAGTGAACTACCACGTAAACCAACCAACCAGCCAACCACTTGTGGTGGTAGATGGTATAAAAAATGGGAAAAATTTATATTTTTCATATTGATTGATATCAAATCATTTACCAAATTAATGAAAAATTAAATTTTAATTTATGAAATAATGTTGAAAGGTGGCGTTTTCTTAATTTGACAGCAAAAATTCACATTCTCAAACCTAAATACAAGTCTGACTTATAAATTTATTTCTAAAACTTATATTTATATTACAATATTAAAAGACATATTTGTAAAAATTAGTAGAAGATTTAATTAAAATTCGATTTAGTTATCCATTTTCTAATATATTTTTCTTAACCCAAAACATAAGTTTCCACCCTCCTATAAAATTTTATTTCTCTTATTAGACTAAGAGAATAAACAAGAAATTACAGTGACAGTTTTTTAACCTTTCAGTTGAATTTAAGTCAATATAATTTCATAAATTTAAATGAACATTTTACTATATAAATTTGATTGTTTGATTGTTTGTTTTTATTTCCCAGTTATTCTTGTAGTATGTAGTATGGATACGTCAAGAGAAGAACATAGGGTTAAATTGTCAATTAGAGCTTGTTGATTTAATTTTCTTTGGTTTAACTTAAAAAAAAAAACAGAACAGCAGTTTGTAGTAAAAGGGTGCTCACGAAATTTAATTCAAGGGGAAATTTCAAACTATAAGCTCTTTATACTTTAAAATATTCTTAAAAATTTATGACTTTGAAAATATTGAAAAATTTTTATAAATAATTAAATTTTAAATGTTGTGAATAAAAATATCAAATATATACCGCTATATTTGGTGGCATAAACATTAAATTATTATTCAAATTTTCCAGGCACGTTACTGTACAAGTTATATTAAGACCTCCACACTCAGTTTATAATTAAATATGCCAGACACATAAAATAAGGAAAACATATTTATTGTTTAATATTCAAATAAACAAAATAACAAAACAATGGATAATAAAATGAAATGTGCATTATTTTTTGTGTTCAAATGCACCCTCCAATAAAAATTATGTATTAAAAGCTAGGTTTTATGTATGTGATAAAGTTTAGCATTCCAAATAAAATTAATATACAAAAGAAAAACTTGACTTTTTAAAATATTGAATACAGTATTGAGGAGAAATGGTATTCTCAGATTATAATTTGTTTGAAAGCAATGATGGATTTCACAAACTTTGTCCAAAAGTAATGCAGAGGGTAAGGACCACAAATGAAAAAGTAATACATACATATTTATTTGGTAATTAATGATTTGTTAGTAAAGTAAAGTGACAAAAAAATACAATTGTTCAATATCCGACAAAATTTCTATATATTTTTGAATTGAGGTTGTCATAGAATCCAATCATTGTCGGAATCGGTTTTGAAAACGACAGAAAAAGTACATTAGTCGCGTGAAATCGAAAGTTATTGGTTTTATATTCGATCTAGAATTAAATTCTTTATCGATTAAACAAAAAATTACATTGGTTTTCATAAGTCAAATGTACCTTTTTTGTAGTTTTCAAAGCCGATTCCGAGAATGCACGATGGTAAATTCCGGTCCAAAATGTTTTTGTTTTGATTTTTAATTTTTATAAAATTTTTATAGTAAATTTTTCTTAACACTTCAGAATATACAGTACCATTATTATTTTTCTATAAAGTAACTAGTACATTGTTATTTATAGTGCTGTAAAGTCAAAGGTTTTTTCTTGTCATTTTAATATTAGAGTTTTTCCTTTAAAGTTTTTTTTTGCAAATTAGCACATGCTTTTATAAAACAGTTAGCAGTTAACCATTCCAAGTGGTTATTACGGAGTTTTTGCATGTTCTTCTATCTATATATGTATATAAAAATTAAATGGTCCATGTATGTAATGTCATCACGTGAGAACGGCTGGAGCGATTTGGCTGATTTTTTTTTATTCGATTCGAAACTTTCAGGTTCTGGTTTGCAAAGAAAAAAATTCCGGGTAAAACTCGGAAATTCTTTTTTTGTGAGTCCAGTCAACTGTAATTAGAGATGCCAAACGGGGAATCCCGTTCCCGAAAATCCCGGGGGTTTCTTAATTTCCTAAATCCAAATCCCGTTTTTCATAAATAAATAGGTGAAATTGTCATTTTTGTGTGCCTTTTTCATGCATTTTGACATTCTACATGCCCGAATATCACAAAGTGATTTCCAGAAAAGTGGTTAAGCTCAACTCCTGCTACAATACAGTTAATAAAGGAAAACGGTATTTTTGGTTTTCCTTGAGTGGGGCTTTGGAAAATCAATTCTTCACCTTTTTTTGTAAGTTGTCTAACAAAAGTCAATTTAAATCCTCTTCAAATGAAATAGATTTTATCTCAGATGAGGAGCTCGAACAAAATGAAAATATTTCGATTGTTAAAAGATAAAAGATAAGGTACTGTTTTTACCAGTATGTACATTAGGCTGCGTCGATTTGTATGGACGATCAAAAGGTAAAAAATCGTATAGCAGAAACGCAATCTACGGAAAATTCTAAGAAAGTTTCCTCAAGAAACCATAGGTCTAAAATCAAATCCTATCTTGTACATTTCGTATTTTACCCAATAAAAACACTATTAAAAAAAATAAATGCTGAAATATCATTGGATAAAAGACGAAATTCGCAAGATAGGATTTGATTTTAGACCTATGGTTTCTTGGGAAACAATTTAACAATAAATAATGTATTTATTGTTATTTCTTCTTATATAATGTACTCATGCAAGTTTTTTATGCGTTTTAATGCCTAATAAAAATTAATTGCTAAATAAAACATTTTCTTTCAATTGTAAAGTCATAATTATGTACGTTTCCGAACCCCGGGATTTTCAAAAATCAGTCCCGATTAGCATCTCTAACTGTAATACAAAAGCTCCCTAAAGTATGCATTACAAATTTAGATATTTTATTTGCAAATAAATAAGAACAGACTGATGTGCGTGTGTTGGAGAAACTTGAAGAACTAACATTAGTAGTCATTAGGAACTAGTTTTAAATCTATAGAAACTAAATTAAAAAAAAAGTTTGAAAGGCCAGAACAAATTAAATGAGGTTAAGTGTAAATTACATCTAATACTGTAAAGTATCAAGAGTAAGTACTGTAAATTTCAGCTGCAATTATCTGCCATTCCAATAACCAGAACGATTTCAGTCCCTTCATATTTTGCACATTTTTTTTTGTGTTTTTTTGGTCAATTTCAAAAATAAAAATAATTTGTATGTCGAATTTTTTTCAATGGATCATTTATGTTAGTTTTAATTATAAACCTAATTGAAGCCATTTACAAAAATTCCATACCTTTTTTCGATACCTTTTAACGTAAATGTCTATTTGGCCAACCCCTGTATGCTATTTCTATTATTTTTTGCGATGGATCGTGGGTTGTTCTTAAATGTACCTCAAATTTCAGACATTTACATGAATAACCTAATTTTTGCGATAATTTCAAAACGTCCATGATTGTTTGGCCAAACCCTGTATATGTATTCCGAAATTTGTACGACCATTTTTTCAATCACTTATGTTATTCTTAATTATTGGACTAAATTTCAGGCATTTACATGAATAACCTAATTTTTTCGATACTTTTAAACCGTCCATGCTTGTTTGGCCAAACCCTCTATCTGTAATCCGAAATTTGAATGAGCAATTTTTTTTCGGTCTCATATTTTATTCTTTATTTTTGGACTAAATGTCAGCCACTTACATGTAATTTTTTTGATACTTTTAGAACGTCCATGTTTTCTTTGTCAAACCCTGTATTTGAACATCGAAATATTTATCGATCGATCGGTTATATTATTCTTAATACAAATACCAAATTTCAAAAATGAAGAAATTTATGAAGAAATAAAGAAGTTATGGATTTTTGGCCGGAATTGACCACCGTGCAATGATTGCATTCTATGAAAACCCCGAATGAATGTTTTGGGTTTCGAAGCCGCCATTATTTTCTCAGCAAAAACGATCGCTAACAAGGAGAATGTACTTCTAAGATGACAATAAATAAGTGAGAAACATTTGTAGGCATGAATATTGACTTTATGGGATGGAAGAACAACCACTCATTTCCGTGTAATGCAGTAGGTAATTAGTTGGATTTAGCATAAAGGGGATTTCACGTCAAGTGAACCAACTTTTAAAATCGATGTCTTCCGATCGGGATGAAATTTGCACCAAGGTTAGACCTATTGGATAGTAATTCAGACACATTTTTTTGGATAGATATCGAACTAAGCGACCAAATAGGTCTTCGAGGAAAACATCTAAGCTTTATTTCAAGAAAAAAAGGTGTTCATTTTGAAAAAAAAGTCAAAAAAGTTTTTGATTTCGGAAAAAAAATATTAATATTAAAATTAAAATTTTAAATATTTTTTTTCGAAAGATTGAAGAAATAGCTATCTAAACTATTTGGGACACATTTTGCTAAGAACAATAGGTTATAAGTTATATGGATGAGAAAAATCACATGTTTGGCCAAAATGTCAAATTTTTACCCCCTCTAACTCCGAGAATTCTTGACCGATCTTGTTGAAAAATTGTGTCTTAATTACTATCCAATAGGTTTAACCTTTTAAAGTGATTTTTATAGATTTTTATAAACTTGTCAAAATTTTTGAACAGTTTCTCACTAGTGCAACAAAATTTGTCACACACTAATGGACTATACCCACTATAGTACCCTCTTGATAGTTTTTTTTTTTCTTTTTCAAAACCTGCTTTCATTTCATTTTAATTAAAATGCATTTCAAGTGCAATGTGAGGAAATATTAAACTTACAAAACCCAAAAACATTAAAAACTGAATAAAATTTAAATTTCTTTGTGACGAATTTTAAAAATTTATAAATAAATTCAAACACAAAAACGTTTCTTATCAATTAGGAACACAATTCATTTACAACGTAGTAAAAATATTACATGGAGTAAAATGTAATGTAACAAAAGTTTTTATCATCAGTGAGAGCAGAAAAAATTACAAAATTTATTTTTAGTTATCAGAACAAAACAAAATTACCAACATTTAAAGGAAACACGCAATATGCAAATCTGATTAGAGTTTAACAGAAGGAAATGAAAATTAATATAGAATTTCCGTTAACAAAATACATAATTACGTTTTATTAAAAAAAATTTCTTAAGCACGTTATCCCCCACTCTAATTTTACTTAATTAATATTTAAACGCCTCATTTACAAGTTACAAAAATTTGTCGACAAGTGATAATTGTTTGGCGCCAGACCTCAAATTCAATAGATTTAACAGCAACGAAAATAAGTATTTAACTTTAATATTAAAAGACGCCGCATGATTAGTGTGCATGTGTGAAAAGATTAGATTAAAGTTTAAATATTGATTCAAACATTTATGGCAATGATTGAGGATTATGTTTAAATTACTACAATATTATAGAAATTGTAGAATATTTATTTTATTTCTTTCTCAACAATTCATTTCCACCCCATTACTGTAGAGAATTTTATTATCTCAAATGGCCAGACTGTTATCCTTGATATTTAAACTGCTTAAGTTATTGAAAATAACAGGGTCGTTTTCTCAGTGGCAAAAACTATTAATAGGGGTTTTCAATAAGGACAAAAGAGTTTTGTACTTAAATAAAACACGGAATAATTAAAAATTCCCACAACTATTTCTAGAACTCGTTCTAGTTTGTCATAGCGACCAATGATTTTTATTGGAATTGTAGCTTTCAGAAGATTTTCTACGAAAGCATTACAAAATTTGTATTTAATACTCTACCACTGCCTTGAAACGGTTCCGGAATCAGTTCTCCAATCAATTTTCAAACTGTTTTGTTTGAAACTGACACTTTCGGAACTAGTTCCACTTCATTAGACGAATTCTAGAAGTTTGAAAGAATTAAAAATTCTAGTTTATCGATTTTAGAATCTTTCATGTAACTGTTTTAGAATTAGTTTTCCAATCAATTATTTTCGCTTGAAATTGCCACTCTCGGAACTAGTTCTAAGGATAATACATACACCTTCTTTAGAAGCAGAAAGTTTAACTAAAGTTCACTTAAACGCTAACTGTTACAAACGCCCCTTTTGAAATAAACCAGTTTTGAAAGTTTTTTATGACTATTTGAAGTTTAATTCCCGACCACACATATAAAACATATTTGCCAACCAACCACCCTCCTGCTGACATATGCAAACAATAATAAATTGCTGGCTTGCTGTGGTGTGCACAGTGCACTGCTTATGGAAATTCTATTTCATTAACAATATAAAATTGCATTATTTTGTTTTTTTTTGCTCAATACCCACTACAATGACCAGTCATGTGTATCCTCTTCGATGGCGGTGAAATCTCATAAAAATAGTAAGTACTACTACCACCATTTATTTATTCATTCATTGAATTTCTTATGTTGTTATCAGCAAAAGCAAGCCAAATAGCTAACAACCAACCCCTCGATGTAAAATGTAAATTTACAATACTTTGCCACAATATTTTGTAATATTACAACATGCCACAAAGTGGATACAACAATGTGTTCGTTTTATGTTGTTTTTCTTTTTGCGCTATTGTAATGACAAGTGCTGTAAATAATGTGCGGATTTGGTTAAACAAACAAAAAAAAACCCCACAATGTATGTCGCATAGTTGTAAAGAGAGACAGAGATAGAGAGCGAGTTCAAGGAAATTCATTTTATTTCCACTATCATTATCACTATACTATGATGATATACTATGTATAGAATGCACTGAAAACAAAATTTGCTAGAAAATGTGTCTATAAACATATTTTTTATTAAGAGATTTTCTATTAATGAGGAATAGGTTTTATAAATACAGCATAACATCATTATTTATTTAATTCAACATTTTATGACATTTTCCCTTTTTTCATTTCTCTCAGTGTATTTAAATTTTAATCGTTTGGACAAACTTTAATAAAAAAAAACAGAAACAGAGGGTTGTTTTCTATTTATTTAAAGGGTTTTTGACCATGGTGACCATGGTTTTTAATTTATTTTAATGATTCCTCTATGTATTTCCATACATAAAACTATGTATCAAAGGGTGGTGGTGCATTGCAGATGTACGCCAACATGCTTAAACATGTTCAATTTTGATAAAAATTAAACAGGATATACTACATAAATATAAAATTCTTTGCAATAGTAAAGATAAGGGGCATTGCTATTAGAAAAAACGCTTTAAAAGAAACTTAAAATATAATTTATTCTATTCAATGGGAATACAAATACATCGTGAAAACATAATTTGTTGCAAAGTTTTAGTTTTACCGTGTTTACAATGATTTTATTACAAGAATAAAAAGTTGATTTTCTATGGTTTCATTTATAGAAAATGAAAGTTATCGATAACTGTTCTATAGAAAATGAAAGTTATCGATAACTGTTCTATAGAAAATGAAAGTTATCGATAACTGTTCTATAGAAAAGTAAAGTTATCGATAACTGTTCTATAGAAAAGTAAAGTTATCGATAACTGTTCTATAGAAAAGTAAAGTTATCGATAACTGTTCTATAGAAAAGTAAAGTTATCGATAACTGTTCTATAGAAAAGTAAAGTTATCGATAACTGTTCTATAGAAAAGTAAAGTTATCGATAACTTTTCTATAGAAAAGTAAAGTTATCAATAACTTTTCTATAGAAAAGTAAAGTTATCAATAACTTTTCTATAGAAAAGTAAAGTTATCGATAACTTTTCTATAGAAAAGTAAAGTTATCGATAACTTTTCTATAGAAAAGTAAAGTTATCGATAACTTTTCTATAGAAAAGTAAAGTTATCGATAACTTTTCTATAGAAAAGTAAAGTTATCGATAACTTTTCTATAGAAAAGTAAAGTTATCGATAACTTTTCTATAGAAAAGTAAAGTTATCGATAACTTTTCTATAGAAAAGTAAAGTTATCGATAACTTTTCTATAGAAAAGTAAAGTTATCGATAACTTTTCTATAGAAAAGTAAAGTTATCGATAACTTTTCTATAGAAAAGTAAAGTTATCGATAACTTTTCTATAGAAAAGTAAAGTTATCGATAACTTTTCTATAGAAAAGTAAAGTTATCGATAACTTTTCTATAGAAAAGTAAAGTTATCGATAACTTTTCTATAGAAAAGTAAAGTTATCGATAACTTTTCTATAGAAAAGTAAAGTTATCGATAACTTTTCTATAGAAAAGTAAAGTTATCGATAACTTTTCTATAGAAAAGTAAAGTTATCGATAACTTTTCTATAGAAAAGTAAAGTTATCGATAACTTTTCTATAGAAAAGTAAAGTTATCGATAACTTTTCTATAGAAAAGTAAAGTTATCGATAACTTTTCTATAGAAAAGTAAAGTTATCGATAACTTTTCTGTAGAAAAGTAAAGTTATCGATAACTTTTCTGTAGAAAAGTAAAGTTATCGATAACTTTTCTATAGAAAAGTAAAGTTATCGATAACTTTTCTATAGAAAAGTAAAGTTATCGATAACTTTTCTGTAGAAAAGTAAAGTTATCGATAACTTTTCTGTAGAAAAGTAAAGTTATCGATAACTTTTCTATAGAAAAGTAAAGTTATCGATAACTTTTCTATAGAAAAGTAAAGTTATCGATAACTTTTCTGTAGAAAAATAAAGTTATCGATTACTTTTCTGGAGAAAAGTCAAGTTAGAAACTTTTTTTATAAATTTTCTATAAACAATTAATGTTATCGACAAATTTTGTATAGAAAATTAAAGTTATCGATATTTTTTTTTATAAAAACTTAAAGTTATCGATAAATGTTCTATAGAAAATTAAAATTTTCGTTAAATTTTCTTTAGAAATTGTCGATAATCAATCAATTTTCTATAGAAAATTAATGAAATAGTAAATTTTCTATAATGAAAGTAATCGATTTTCTATAGAAACTTAAAGTTATCGATACATTTTCTATAGAAAATTAATGTTATCGATTATTTTTTTATAGAAAATTGAAGTCATCGATCAATTTTCTATAGAAAATTTAATTTATCGATCAACTATCTATAAAAAATTTAAGTTATCGATAACATTTTCTATAGAAAATTAATGAAATATATAAATCGATCTATTTTCTACAAAAAATTTATAAAATCTATAAACTTTCTATAGAAAATGAATGTATTCAAAAAATGTTCTATAGTAAATTAAAACTCTAATCTGACTACTTACTTCTAAATACTTTTCCTACAATTTCTAATAATTTTTACAAGGTGTTCAAAATCTTAATTATATTCTACACTATTATTAAATTTTAAAAACAACATCATTGAAAAATGATCTTGACAATTGTTTGTTTATTCTAAAAATCTTCAATAATTTTTTAACATGACTCAACACCAGAATAGAAAGTAAATTTCAATTTACTTTAAGCAAATGTTGTTTATGACTTCCAGTGAAATAAACGTGATTCAACACAAGTTGAAAATGAATTAAATAAATATACAAAAAATAAAAAAAATTCTTTTAATAAAACAAATAAAATTTGCAATTCAAAATTACGGCGCAAAATATAAAACAGGTAGTAGACACAGCAAATTTGAAAAATAAATTCTTTATTATTGAATTTAAACACTAACAAAACAACATTTTATAACAAAAATTAATTAAATGAGCCATAAACTAATTTGTTAATTTATAAACAATCGTTTTTAAAATAAACATATTGACGTAAATACTTAATGTGTATAAATTAAAATTCGAATTTTTATATATTGATAACTGTAAAAGTAATTTTATTAAAATATTTAGTTTCTATTAAAGAATTTATGTTTTATTTATATTAAAAAAATTAAGTTTGTTAACAAATTGTTAGCAACTACTGAATTAAGCGTTTATATTGAGTTTTGTAACTAAATATCTTAACAAGTTTTAACAAATTTGTTTAGCAACTTTGTTAGCAAATGACAAATAAAAATGTAAAGAATAACAATAATAATAATAATAATAAAAAATGCAAAACGAAACATTAGAAAAAATGTGCTAAAAACGGCCAAGACGAATTTTAAAAACCCTATATAAAATATAAAAAATAGGTTCTTAAGCCAATCACAAACGCGAATTAACTTAAGTTAAGGGGAAGGGAACTAATTTGTGACTAGTTGCAAAGTGTTAGGGAGTGGTTCTGGTTCTTACTGTTTATAGAAAAGGGACCTGTCACTTTATCTCCTTCAAGGAGATAAATTCCTGGTTATTGGTCTTGACATACAAATCGGTGTTGAAATACAAATACTAGCAATAAATTTCCAATCTTGTTACCAACAAAACGACAAACTAACAAAACATAATACTTTTCCCATTCATTTAGTAGGGCCATAACATAACAATTTATGTCTTAAATTTCATTTTAAATACTAGAGTAGAAAAAAAACCCAACACTAAACTACAAGTGTGACGCCAAAGTAGTAAAAAAAAGTAGCAGCAGTGGAAGTAAATAAGTAAATCAGCGAAAATAACAAAATACTCGTACATAAATAACATTGACATAAATTCTGTTTTATATATTCTTGTTTTAATTAACTGTTTAAACTTGAAAATCGTTGGTTTTTAAAATGTTAACTAATGCAAGCCAAAGTGTGTGTTTTATATATTTTGAATTTTTAATTATATACATTTCTTTCTTTTTCTATTTAAAAAAAAGTTAAAATTTTGTTATGCTAATTGTCGAAATACTGGTAGATACTAGTAATTAAAGTTGCTACAATTTTAGGTGCCTCTGGTCTGTCTTTTGACAGAAGTAGAACAAAAGCGTTTTTTGTAATAAAACTCTGAAATGTATTATTGTGTTTAAAACCAGAGTTACATATTAATTAAATTTATTTTGCTTAACATATGGGCAATTCCATATCATCGTATGTGACGTTTGTGCGCCTATAGACTGGAAAAAATTTGCAAAAATAAGAGTACATGAAAAATAATTTAGTCTTTATGTTTAATTCAGAGGGTACTATATTTTAAAAAAATAGTTAATTCTTATCGCACGAAATAAGGGTATATCGTACGTGACATAAAACGGAAGTAATTTTGAGATACATTAGAAATATGCGAAAATTTGCGAATCGTGAGTGGCGTTATGTTTTCTTATAATTTCTTACAAAAAACCAAATATTTTTCCTTTACAATCCGTCATATTTAAATAAAAACAATGATTTTTGAATAAATAAAATTTCATATCGTACGTGACATACCGTACGTGATAGATTTTTCTCTTATAGTAAAACAATATACAATGGAAACTTTTCCAAATATTTCATTAGTGGCCTAAAATCTGAAATAATTTTTTAAAAAATTTTAAAATTTGTGTAGTGTTTTATTTGTATACTTTTATTAACTTAATTTAACAAAAAACAAAGGACATAATTAATTAAATTCTAAAAATGAGAAAACAAAATTAAAAGATTTCTTTATTACGGCATTGACAAAACAATGGAAACTTATTTTTTATTTTAACAAATATGGTCTAAACATTGCAATAACTCAATATTTTGTTGGGTAACCCTTATTTTTTATAACTGCTACACATCTCCTTTGAAATATTTTGGCATTCCCTTATAACCGCCTCCGATAAATCTTCCTTCCTGGTGTAATTTTGGGTCCTTATTTTACGATCTACAATTTCCTATAGATTTTCTATGGGATTGAGATCTGGCGATTGGGCAGGCCACTTCAAAACACGTACCTCGTTGGATTGTAACCACTCGGTTACAACCCTAGAGGTGTGTTTCGGGTCGTTGTCGTGTTGGAATCTCCAAACTAGGGGCATATTTTCATCAGCGTATGGATACATAACATCGTTTAATATGGTTCTGTATCCTATACCTGTCATGGTATCTTTTATAATATGAATTGGGCCCATATCTTGCCCTGAAAAACATCCCCATACCATAATATTGCCACCGCCAAACATTACAGTCTTATTTGTGTACTTTGGATCTAATATTTTTCCCTTTGGTCGTCTTACAAATGTTCTCCCATCACTGCCTCTTAAATTGTATTTGGATTCGTCGGAAAAGAGGACGGTATTCCATTTCTGTATCGACCAGTTTAAATGATCCCTGGCAAATTGTTCTTTTTAGAAATGAGTGGTTTTTTCACAGGACGATAGCAATCAAGACAAGCCTCATTTGCCCTGTATAACTGTTCGGGTACTTATTTCTAATTTTAGGCTATTAACAACCTCTCGAGGAGTTATTTTTGGGAATTTCTTGAACTCTTTCGCTATTAAATTATCTTGTCTATGAGTAATCTTACGATGTCTTCCACCTAAATGTTGAGTTTTTACAGAACCGGTCTCACGAAATTTCTTTATAATTTTTGAAACTGCTGATTTATTTATCGAATATTTGTCACAGATACTTTTTTGTTTTAAACCAGCTTTAAAATCGTTAATTATTTTATTTTTTAAGTCTTCACAAATCTTAAATTTAGCCATTTTCGTTAACTTTGAAAAAAAGCAATTATGCGAAAAACTTAGAAAAAGAAATTGTGAAAAATTACCAGAATTTAAAAATAGATTAAAATAACTGTAAACAGAATGCCTTTTATATCGTTCTTTTAAATATTATTTTCATTTTACACTTCTTTCTGCAGAAGTTTAAGAGTTTCCATTGTTTTGTCAGTAGCGAAATAGTGAATATTTTTAATTTTGTTTTTCAGTTAATTTATATATAAATAAAACTATACAAGTAAAATACTAAAAAAAAAAAAATTAAAAAAATATTTTAAATTTTTGGCTACATATGGAATATTTGGAATCATTCGATTGGCAACAAATTCGGTTGCTATCACGAATCTGTTTTCTCTGTGCACAAACTTAAACTAGACATCCAGAGAATTGTGGAACATCTGATTATATGACGACTTTTGATGACTAAAATTAATATACATATCTGTGTCCGATAACTGGACACTGCATTATTAGAAGACATCCGTGATGTGGATGTTGAATACTAAGAGTTACGTCCAACTTCTTCAGTAAATTACAATAAAAGTACATATCTCCTCAGTTTTCAAACATCAACAAAGCCAGACGTATGTAAAATCAACAGCATTATAGCGATCCTCGAACAAACAGTTGAGTGACGATCACCTCTATACCTGTTGTTCATAGACTTCAAATGTGGATTGGTACGCTACAGCTTAATGATATCTGGGAAGTTTTGTGATGCAAGGGAGTGCCTGAAATGTTGTTTCTATCTTAATGCTTTCTGGATTGCAGAAACTTGTATTCAATTGATATTCAGTTCGTAGTGTAAAAATATCCATGATTGAAGTCGATAGCGCCAGAATTTCGAATTTAAATTGCGAATTGAACATCAATCGTAGATATTTCTACACTACGAATTGAACATCAATCTTGGATCTTTTGCACTAGGAACTGAACGTCAATTGTTGATCTTTTTACACTACGAACTGATCATCAATCGTGGATATTTTTACACTATGAATGTTTCCATTGTTTTGTCAACCACTGTATGGATATTCTGTAAATATATTTATACAAAAACTAAAAATAAATAGAAAATATATTTTCTGTTTCAATAAACAATTTGATAATAGCAATAAAACAATCAAAGTCAAATTCATTTCATACTACATGCTAATTGGGAGCTTAGTCTTCGCCGTAATCGTAGCCTAAAACGTACCAATTAAATTAAAATATTAAATAAAGTCAGTTTAAACTATTTGTGCCCTTAAAATGTTTTAGTGTTTTCTCCTATTCAAATCATCTTGAAAAAAGTTTCATGGGTTTTGGTTTTTTCTGCCGTGGTTGTCATTCTCGTGGAATTGCCCATATGTGCTTTTAAGTTTTTTTTATCTTCGATAATTATAAATCTGTGATCTTTTTTTTATATTGTTGTTTAAACTTAAACAAGTTAAGGTAAAATAGGTTTTGAATGTTCAAATCGTACTTAATAAATTATATTACGTTCACATTACGAATAATAAATGTTCACACTACTGTTGATAGTAGTGTGAACGTTCAGGTGATCGATCAGCTGATCTTTAAATGTTAAATACTGCTTAATTCGCTATTAATTTAATAGTAATTGAATAATTTTAATATCATTCATCATAAACCATTTGGAAAAATCATGTTTACATTTGATAGTGCTAAAACTTCTCGCTTCCTACATGAATTGTTGCATTTCGAATTGAAATAAATTGAAATTTTCAATATGCAACAAATGTAATGTTAAAATGAATATATCTGTACTTCCTATTTTGTGGATAATTAGCATACAAAAACTTTGTATTTCTTAATAACAATAAATTTGTATTTATTACAAAAAAAATATTGCATGATCATTAAAATGCAATTAATACTCAACAAGAAATACAACAAAAAATCGTATGAGAAAAAAAAGACCCACGCAATGAAAATTCAAAAATTTCAAATACATTAAGAATCTTTTAATGAATGTTGGTTGCATGTATCTAAAATGCTTAATCATTTTTATATTTTATTATATTTTCTTAAATGTCATTCATTAAACATACACACCACCTCTGACTTTTATAGCAAACAACACACAAAGTCATAAAAAATCTATTTATTGCATGATTTCGAATACATATTACGAAAAATTGTTAGTTTTCAATTTTGTTTTTCAAACAAGTAAACTTAGAAAAATCTATAAAACTATGCAATTGTACAATATTTTAATTTAACTTTAAAACAGCATGCTCTACATTTTTAAATTCATGTGAGAGTTGTTGTCTAAGTTTGTTCTAGAAAAGATTTTTTTCTTTTGATGTTTTACTTTTATTGTTTTTTGCTTTATTTAAATTGTTTTGTTTTTTTGGTGTAGTATGTTAAGAATTCTTTTGCGTTAGATTAGATAATAGAAAAAAAGATTGTTTAGTTTATCTATGTTACGTATGATGCTTGCAGATTTGCTGATGTTTGTTTTACGTAACTTTAAAGATTAAAGGCTGGGTTAGCCAACCGTTGTTGGAATGTCACCGTAATGTTGACTTAACGTAACACGAATTTAACGTAAAATTCCAAACAAATAATTTATTTTGGTGCCGAAGTTGTTTTTATGTCAAATTATAAAATATAAATCCAATAATTTGAGCTTTCCTAAAAAAAAACTATTTTTCAATTTTACTGCTTTTAAAAATCACTTTACACACAACAAAAGCGATCACCTGTTCCATTCCGTTAAGGATACATTAATTTACCTTCACGATCGGCTAACCCAGCCTTTATTAAGAAGAAATTTTTTTTGTGACAAGATGATGAGATGAATTTTTCTACAGAGACCCAACCAAATATTTCAGTATCATTTTGGAAAGTCAGATGAGCTTCAAACTGAAACAGCGACATTTGAAATTTAATCCAGCAATAGGACCATTGAAAAGATTTGGGAACAAACTTTTAACAAATTATGATATTAAACCTTATTCTCAAACGTATCTCGAATCTAAATTTACAATTTGGGAATAAAGATATTTCACAAATTCGAAATTTTGCGGAGTATGCTACTATTCTCACATGTTTATCAAGTTATTGTTTAATGTTTGGCATTTAAACAATCCTTTTGTATGACTTAATCGTTTAGATATGGATCCATGTGGGAATGCTACAAAATTATAGTATGCGATACACCTACTCCTTTGCTGGGAACGTATCTGATGAATTCGTCCATTTTGCACTTTGGAATGATGTAGAAATAGGTTTACAAACGGCCCAGAATAATGCACTCTGTTTCATAACCGGATGTGTCAAGATGACGAATGTGGATCATTTTCATGAGGAAACCAGGATGTTGTCGGTCAAGCATCATAATATGCTGTTGACCAGACAGTTTCTGATGGCTTGATATCTGCCTAGTCATCCTACCATCCGATTGTGATCCTGGACGCCCTTCTCCGATACATCAGCATGGACTTCCGATGCTATCGTAATGACATCCAGCTTTATGCTCAACTTCTACTGTGAACGAATTATTCCTGGCACTTTCAACCAGAGTTCATGTATTAACAAGATAACCAAGCTGTTTAACATAAGAATAATTAAGGTCCTAACTAACATTTATTCTCCCACAAACTTAAACTAGACATCCAGACAACTGTGGCACATCTGAAAATATGACGACTTTCGATGACTAAAATGAATATATCTGTGTCCGATAACTGGACACTGCATTATTAGACGACATCCGTGACTGGATGTTGAATACTAATAGTTGAGTACTAAGAGTTACGTCCAACTTCTTCAGTAAATTACAATAATAGTACATATCTCCTCAGTTTTCGAACATCAACAAATCCAGACATATGTAAAATCAACAGCATTATAGCGATCCTCGAACAAACAGTTGAGTGACGATCACCTCTATGCCTGTTGTTCATAGGCTTCAAATGTGGATTGATACGCTACAGCTCAGTGATATCTGGGAAGTTTTGTGATGCAAGGGAATGCCTGAAATGTTGTTTCTATCTTAATGCTTTCTGGATTGCAGAAACTTGTATTCAATTGATTTTCAGTTCGTAGTGTAAAAATATCCACGATTAAAGTCGATAGCGCCAGAATTTCGAATTTAAATTGCGAATTGAACATCAATCGTAGATATTTCTACACTACGAACTGAACGTCAATTGTTGATCTTTTTACACTACGAACTGATCATCAATCGTGAATATTTTTACACTATGAACTGATCATCAATTGTTGATCTTTTTACACCACGATCTGAAAATCAATCGTGGATCTTTTTACACTGCGAATTGAATATTAATCTTGGATCTTTTACACTACAAACTGAAGGTCAATTGTTGATCTTTTTACACTACGAATTGAACATCAATCTTGGATATTTTACACTACGAACTGATCATCAATTGTTGATCTTTTTACACCACGATTTGAAAATCAATCGTGAATCTTTTTACACTGCGAATTGAATATTAATCTTGGATCTTTTACACTACGAACTGATCATCAATCGTTGATCTTTTTACACCACGATCTGAAAATCTATCGTGGATCATTTCACACTACGAATTGAACATCAATCTTAGATCTTCAATTGTTGATCTTTTTACACTACGAACTGATCATCAATCGTGGATATTTTTACACTACGAACTGAAATTGAATTGAATACAAGCTGAACATCTATCGTGGATCTTTTATACAGCTGATTTGAAACAGAACAGACACTAGAGATCTGTATGGAGCAACTGGCTCAAGGTCAGCAGGTCCCGCATAGACCATGGCTTCCCCAAAATATGTCATGATACCTTCCACCTTTTTGGCTATTCGGCTAACACCAACTCAAAACGTCCCGAAGATATATGTTCATATCCAGTCGAAGTAGCGTTACATATTAGCCGAAATTATAATTGTATATGCTGTTGCAACAACAATATACTCCTGGGCATTGCGACTTTTTATCTGCCAAATATAGACGATTTATGTTTCCAGTTTTGATTTACTACTCTTTAGTTAAAATAACTACTTTATTTTAAACTCCTTTCCTTTTAATACCGATTCAATGTCTCTACTTTCATTTCCATTACATTCTAAAAATACCTTATCTATTTAATTCATTACGTATACAATTTTTAATTAAATCATCATCAAAACACACCCATAAGAATTCAAAAAAAAAAAATTTCAAAGATAAATAAATTGTATCATCACCTGGTGTTACATAAAAATTTAAAAAAACGTGTCATTATTTTGGCATAAAATAAAATAATTTAGCTACTTTAATAGTTAGTTCAACAAAAATGCTTCAAATTATAATCTGATAAATATTAACGGCATTAAGAAGTATTTAACATTTTTTTTATTTTAAATTTGTTCCTATGAATAAAATGAAATGAATAAATGACTAATTACATGTTTACACTTTTTATTTCATTAAATATTAAGTGAATTTTCCTTAATAGTTAGGTAGTAATAGTTTGTTTAATGATTACAAGTCTTTATGAACAAAAAAAAAAAAAATAATAAAAATAAAAAATGAAGTCACCAAAATTTTATGCTGACTTACGGTAAGTCACAGTGGGTAAATAAATTATTAATAGTGAACAAATAAAATAAAGCTTTATAAAACAAATTTTGTTTTAGAAAAAATTAATAAATTTAAGATTTTATTGTAAATTTGGTTGAAAATTTATAGTTTTTCCAAGTAATCTTTCAAGTAGATGTTGATTTTAATTATTTTCGTTTGGGGAAAATTTGTATATTCTAAAACTATGTATACTTTTTGCTTCCATTTCAACACTTTTAATCAAAAAATACAAAACATTAATAACAAAAGCAGTTCAAAAAGTAGTACCTTTCTAAACCTTTGATAAAATTTGAGACATGTAGCATATTTTCGGGGTTTTAGGGCAACATTACTTGAGAAGAATGTTGAATTTTCATTTCTGGCATCATTTTTGCCAGAAAAGAAAATGCCATAAGTTTTTTTTATCGATAAAAGTATGCTTAAACAATATTCTACCACTTTTAATAGAATTGCAACACACTGTGCCATCAAAAACTGCATGTGTGAAACCGAACATGAAAGCGATAACTTTTTAAGGAACAATTAAATGCAATAAACCAAGTAGAGGCACAAAAAAAAAACTGAAATAAATAAAATTAAATGAGTCATCTAGGCGTAAAGTCAGCATTAACACCAACTGACTGACAAACATACACATGAGAAAATAAAAAAAAACAACAACAACAAACCGATATATGCTCTCGTATTACATGCAATTGTTAATTGGTCGGAGATATCACTTGTCTAAAGCTGTAATAACAACAACAACAAATTGTATATTACTCAGCTTAAAAGATGTTTGTTTGTTTGTTATCTTCTTCGTCTTATGTTTATTTTTGTTTTTCTCTGGATTTTCTTTAGCCTCCTTATCTTTTTTAAAATATATGTATAATATTTGTTGTAGTTGTTGGTGGTGCATTTTCATTTGTTGTTTTTACTCAAACAAATTAAGAGACGTTTTATTTTTTTTTTAAGTCTAGTTTATTTGTCTTTCCCTGTATTATTTTAGTTATTTTCTTGTATGTAAGTGCAAATGAGATGATAATTGAAAAGAAAAATTAAAACAAAAAAATAAATCAACAAAAAACAACAACAACTATTGGTAGATGCTGCTGCTACTGCATTTACAGTGCATGTAAATTTTACTTGCATACATGTTTAATGTGCGTGTTAATTTATCTCTTGCTCTCGTTTACTCTTTGATCTTCTTTTTCTTCTTTCTTGTTATTATTGTTTTTCCAAAGAGTGCATTGTTGTTTACATTTGTACAGGGCTGCCTAACGCAAATTTAATTCCAAAGTAGTTGAATAAAATGTACCATTTCAAAATGCAGTTTAGTCACAAAATCATTGTTATATTTTGCCAAGGCCTTCCAAAATAAAACTCCTAAAAGGAAACAGATATTGAAAAATAAACCTTCTCTCAAAAATTCAGATATGCGAATATGTGAGATACGAATCTTATTAATATAGTGACAGAATCGTCTTATTATCGAGAAACTAATTTATACACAGGTGGTTTAAATATTGAAGAAGTTGGGCCGTAAGATGTTAATCAAGTTTATAATCAAGTAAAGAGCTATTTACATGATTTCTCGCCAGCCAGAACAGTTGAAATACCTGGGGTCACATGCTAAGTCACTGTCTATAAGTAATTAAAAGATACTATTGGTTCCAAAAGACTCTTGTTTGCCGGCGTGTTTTTCACGGTATTAGCGATATTTGGCCACCTATTATGGCAATAATGCGGTATCCTGCATCCGCAGAATTCGCTTTGTTCTAAGATGTCAATATGATTTGCTATCTGTATAAGTTCTCCACCTACACGAAAAGCTACATTTTATATTAGATTTGAAGTGGTGTGCACTATAAAATAGACTTCCACTCGAAGAGCCATTGGATCCATTGTGATATCCTTCAGGTAAACCCCCAGTTATGAAGAAAATAAATGAAGGAAGTGAGGCGAAAATGAAATGAAATCCCGGTATGAAGGACAGAAAATAAGTATAAACCGCTATTCTCCAGAAGAACTATCATTAAAGAAAGCCAGCCTATTTCCCTGATAAATCCTAGAGGCTTTCCTTTATCACATATAGCTTTATTCCCTAGTTCATCGTGTAATCTATCCCCTAGCCCTGTAATCTAGGACAGTTATACAAAATGTGTTCTACTGTTTCTAGCTCATCGATATCCTCGCGCATCCTACAAATGTTCTGTATCCCACTATCCTATTTACCAATGAAGGTTCCAGTGGAGCAGTGACCGGTTGTCACTCCTGACCAGATTCTTCTCCTATTCAACCCAATTTGTATTTTGGTTGCTTTTGCATCCAATTTTGGTCAGCTTGCATTGGACACCCTGCAATTCGTCTTATTGTTACAGTATAGGTTTATAGATTCACGGAATCTTTCAAAGATCAACCTATAATATTGACAAATAGGGGGTTTTGCCCCATCGGTCCCTACTACTATGGTCCAGATATGAACCATGCCTGGCCAGTTCATCTGCTTCCTCATTACCCTGTATGTTATAGTTCCCTGGCACCCAACACAACCTGCTTAAGTATAGTTCCAACTCTAGAACTCTTTTACGGTCCATTACTATGCTCGAATGTACTATGTGACATTTCAAAGTGCCGCCTGACTATTTACATAAATTGTCACTTCAGACCCCATATCACGTCCGTGGCTTTCCAGATCGCTAAGATCTCTGGCTGGAAGACGCTGCACAAGAGTGTATTCGAATAATCGATGTTCAATTGGTGTATAGGTATTGAACAAGGTTTCTTTATATTATGCCAGCTGACTGTCAAAACTTTCAGAAATTTGTTTCCCAATTATTACAATGCCAAGTTAAACTTCCTTGTTCCATGTAATAAAAATCTTGTTGATAAATTTATGAGATAACTCTACTTTATTCTAGTGCGCAGATTAAAAATGCTGTGACCTATCGCCAAGATTGTACAGTCCTCCATTTAAGATATTCTCTCCTCTCCTAGAGAACGATGGCAATTAAACCGATGTGTCTACAGAACATTGTCCATAGTATATCCCTGTTCAATTCCACAAAGTTCTAGATGTATCTCTAAACTTTGGCTGCAAATACGGGATCCTGGATAGCTGACAATGTCGAAGGCTTTTGGAATGTCAAGTGCCATGATGACTTTGCTTTTATAAGATCTTAAGTTTAAGGAAAGCCTAAACTGATATGTTTTATGCTGAGGTTGTGTTTTGTATATTATGCGAGTGACTTAGTGTGGTATATTGTCATGATAGAGAAAAATTACACAGAATTGCCTAGGAATATTGCTTAATTCTAAAAGGTTTACAGGTATGTGTAAATTTCGACTGTATAGCGTATCCTGGATAGCAAACTGTATCGAAGGTTTTTGAAATGTAAAGGGCCACGACGATGGAGCTTTCGTAAGGTAATTAGTTTGAGGCGTGTGAAATTGGAGTGGCTATGTCGTAATGAGCCTCATCTTGCCTCATCGTGCTTCGTATATTAAATGATTTGGACAAGCTATTACAAGTTTTAGCTATGTTAATATGTTATTTATGAGTTTCAGCAACCGAATTTTTGAAGCATTCTGTATTACCATTCACTCTCGTTACTGACAAGTTCAAAACCGCTGTCAGATATGCGTCATTATCCAAAGGATTAAGAGCAGTATCATCAACAAATCCGAAGAATCATCTCCGCTTATTTCCAAAACTTAATCATTGGAAATATTCTCGAGAAAACAGCATGTCAATAAATGTGTTTAAGGTGGTTATAATAACATATATACCGACACACACCGAATTGCTATCAAAGCGATAACAATTTAATTCTTGAAGGAAAATAAATTTTCAGCCAATTGGAATATAGTTACAATTTTAAGCCATTATGCGAAGCAAAAAGAGGAACGAACTCTTCATAAACTTCAAGAGCTAAAAAACGAACTTCAGGAAAGGTTAATGACCGAACATGTTAGATACTACCCGACTGTTGTCTCAAATTTTAAGGAGATAACATTAAATATACTTGTTCCGAAAATGTCACAATTTTCTACTTCTGACGAAAGTTCTTCGCTGAGTTGACAATATTTGGTAAAGTCAGGCTCGGATCGTTCCGGAACGAAGATGTAATTATTGTGGAAACATGTTACTGTTGCGTGTAAGATGTCGGTTATCGAATACGACATATTAAATAACTATTAAAGCTTTCCAACAATATATAATAAATAATATTTTATGGGGGTTTAAAAAACTACATAGAGGAGATTGAGTTTCTCTACTTTCAACTAGGTTCCATCTTTTTTTCATTTATCGTGATTAAGATTTTCAGTTGAAGATATTTTCTCTCATAGTTTATTTTTTTTTAACCATCAACATCTATCAGCAACTACTAATAAATAAATGTTGAATTTGAAACAAAAGATTTTTTGGACTTTTGAGTTTAAAATTGTACCAAATGTTTATATAATGTACCATCTAATTCATCACTGGTTTAGAGCTCTAAGTGTTGTTTGTTATTATTGTGGGATTTTCTTGATGTTTATTTCTGTTTGGATTTTGTGTTTTTCAATTTATTACACTTTTAGTTTCAAGTGATTATTTTTTGTTGTTTTTCCTAAACAAATTGTTAAATATGAGACGACCAAGATGAGCTGTGACTTCAGACCACACCATGTAATTTAATTCGATAATAGGCAAAATGTCTTGTTGTGTCAGTCAGGCTGTCTGTCTCTCTGTCTGTCATCGTCATTTTACAAATGGATGTTGTTTGTTGATTGGTTTCAAATAAATAAATAATTATTGTTTGTTTGGTTTTCAGAAAACCAGCAATCGATTGAAATCAAAACGTTTATTAGTGATTACACAAGACGAAGAAGAAAAAAAATGTGAATAAACAAATGAGTTGAGATGGCTCCAGTAGCAGTGGGAAATTGGCAGCAGGTTTTGGTTGGAATGTTTATTTTTTCAATTTTGTTGGAAAACATTTGCTGTTAATTGAAATTTTTTAGAGCAGTAATTAGTAAAGAATATAAAGAAGATATGATGAGTTAGAAACTGTAGGTTTTTGTTAAGATTCTCAAGTTGTTTTTCGAAGACAAAGGATTATAACGTCTGGTATTTTATAAAAGGAAAAAGGTTCTAATTAAGTCGGGCGACAAGACAAAACTAAAACCATAGGGTAACATAGAGACGAGACATAATTGTCAAAAACCTAAAGGTAGGGTCAGACTACGCAAATTATTTGACACAAGATGTTTCATGTGTTTGATCAAAACTACATCAAATAATTCATGGGTTGATTTTGTGTTCACACTGTACACATTTATTTGCCATATTTGTTTAATCAAACTACACCGAAATACTATCAAACACACAAAGGGGAAAATATATTTGACTTGTGGTCACATTTATGGTAATATTTGTTCTAAATAATTATCAAATAAAGCTGCAAAACAACTTTAATTTCTTTCATCAATAAAAAAGACATTTCTAGAAAGTAAAATATTACCAGATTTTGCTTTACATTTGAAAGAATTATGAAATTTCAGTACTTTTATTTAAGCGTCAAATATTTTATGTTTCTAGTTTGAACACAATATATTTTTGCACTGCAAACAAGAAAACAGCTGAATTTGGTCAAACAAATTTATTTGCCAATATGAAAACATTCTTGTAATGTGACCAATGTGTGACCACTAAACAGCAAATATTTTCCTGCATTTTGGGTATTTTTTTATTTGATCTTGCAATTCATTTGCAAGATCAAACAGTGTCAAATAACAGCTGTTGCATCATGTGTTATCGCAAAAGTAGTGTTGCTATATCTTAAATTAAAAATCGCTAAATAATGAAAACAAATCGCGAAAAGAACACAAGCTTGAACAATTTAATAATATAATTATTAAATGTTTATTTATTAAATTATATTACTATCACAATTCATAATTGAAATTGAATGGAAATGTAATCATGTTTTATACTTGAAAAATATTTGAAATATTAAATATTTTTCAAACAAAAAACATATGGCTTGAATTTATGTTTCCTTTTTACTGGAGAATGCTATTGAAATAAAGTGTAATACAACTGTAATTCAATTGCTTGACTATAACTCAAGGCTTGAATTACACTTGCTATCAACTTGAATTCCAGTAAAAATGCTTATTGGTTTTTTAATACATATTATTAATCGAACACGACTTTTTCCAAACTTTTTTCATTCAGAATAAGAACATGTTCACAAATATTGTTAAATTTTATGGAAATGTTTACCTTTTTTACATAAATTTTTAATTAATTCCAATTCAATCGCATTATCTAAAAATTTATAATAAAAATTTTTGTATGATACTAAAATCAGAAAAGTGAAAAATGCTATTAGACATATTCTTCTTCTGCAGTAAAAAAAAATTAAACAGATCATACTGTTTAAGAATTATTTTTTAATTACAATCAATTCATACTATTTATGTAAAATTTTCTTTGATTTTAAATTCAATCTGTATAAAATTTCAGTTAATATTCCATATGTACATATGAGCAATTTTAAATTTTGAAAATAGACAAACTCCATGTATAAATAAAAAATAATCAAACATCAGACTATGTTAAACGTATAAAAATATAAATCGCATAAAATTGCAAAAATCGCAACATAGACTTCATGTCTTCAATTAGTTTTTCTCCCAGTATGTCATCCTAGGCTGAATGACTTTTATGTGAAGAAGAAGACTTCATTTATTGATGCAATTATTTAGTGAAAATAATTTAAATAACAAATATTCAAGAAATATTGAATATGTATTTATGTTTAAAAAAAAAAATAGTGAATTTGTGTCTTTAATTTAGTACGAAAAATATTTAAATAATCTCCTCTTATTTTTCCGCCATGCTGAGCAAATAATTTTCTGTTTTTTTCTATTTGATCAAACAATTATTTTATGAAAGTGTTTGATATAGTGTGACCACACGGCAAATATATTTACTGATTCTTTTTCGCAGCAGTTTGGTCAAACAAAAAGTGAAAAATTAAATTCAATATATGATAACAAAATTCAATAAATCTCTAATAAAATGATTACTTTACAATTCGAAATAAGTGCTTTAACCTTAAAAATATTTGCATGATCAAATTATACACATCTGCTCAAAATAATAGATACACCAAAATTTATTTTTTAAAAACGAAAAAAAATAATGGTATATTGTAAAATTATAAAAAAAATTCAGTCGATTTTTATTTATAGTTAAAAGGAGAGTAAAAAACAAAAACAAAATATTTCATAATTAATAATAAATATTATAAAGTAAATTAAATTTCTTAAATTTCGAAAAATTTGGTGCTCATAATAATAGATACATTTTTAAAAATTCTTATTAAACAAAAGCTAATAAATTTTATCTTAAAAAAATTAGTTTATTATTAAAGTAAAGCTAGTATCCAGTATATCCACCTTTGTTTTGTAAAACTTTCTCCACTCTTCTGGGCATACTGGATATCAAGTTCTGACACTTCTCCAATGGAATCTCGTACCATATTTTTTGCGTTTTCTCCCATAAATCGTCTTTATTTTTGAAAACTTCCTTCGAAAGCCTTATCGTTAATTCACTCCACAAGTTTTCTATTGGGTTTAAATCAGGGGATTGGCTGGGCCAGCTTAAAACAGGTACGTTATTCTTCAAGAACCAGTTTTTAACTAATCTTGAACTATGTTTTGGGTCGTTGTCCTGCTGGAATGTCCATATTAATGGCATATTTTCCGATGCATATGGAAGCATTACGTTTTCCAATATGTCTCTATACCCACTAGCATTCATGGTATCTTCTATTCGGAATATCGGACCAACACCATTCCATGACAAGCAACCCCAAACCATTATGTTTCCCCCGCCATGTTTTACCGTCTTTTTTGTAAATTTAACGTGGAATTCTTTTCCTTTTGGTCGGCGTACATTTCTTTAGCAGTCGTTTCCAAACAAATTTATTTTTGTTTCGTCGCTCCATAAAATATTTCTCCATTTTTTTTCGCCTTCACACCCGGACCATTGTAAGTGCTCTTTAGCAAATTCTAATCTTGTCTTGATATTTTTTTGGCGCATTAGTGGCACTTTTCTGGCAATTCTTCCCGGCAATTTAGCTTGTAAAAGACGACGACGAACTGTTTGTGGACTGATTTCGTTACATAGCTCCGCAGAAATAGCTTTCGATGATATGAAAGGGTCTTTTTTAACCATAAGGACGATCCGCCTATCTGTTTCTGGACTGGTTTTCTTTGGTCTACCGCGAGTTTCTCTTTTTTGTTTTTTAGATAAAGCATTTTGGACAAAATGTAAAGATCTTCCTATGCTCTTTGCTATTTCCCGTAATGATTTTCCTTGATTTCTCATCGTTTGAACAATTTTTTTCTCATCTTCGGTACAATGATGATTTCGTCCCATTTTCTTCAAAAGAGTCCTATTTTTTATAAAATTGTTGCTAAAATTTAAATTATACTTACTGTTTCACGTAAATAGGAACAAAAAATTGCACAAAAAAAAAATTGTATATAAACAAATTACAAATTACTGATGTGTATCTATTTTTATGAGCAAATAATTTTTTGTAATTCAAATAAATTCGTTTTTAAAAATCAACATGAAAGCAAATAGTTGCCAGATTTTTGACTGACATGACATTGCCAGATAGAAATTTTAATAATATGATGTATTCTTAACGCTTGCGAGGAAATTTTCAATGTTACCGCCATTTAAATTTTTTCCAATTAGGTGTATCTATTATTTTGAGCAGATGTGTATATTTTTTAGGTATTTATGTAGCTAGTGGTCACACTTTGTTCACATTAAGAAAATATTTTGTTTGCCGACAAATAATTTTGTTTGACTAAAATCATCTGTTTTGTTGTTTGATCTAAATTTTATTTGTGGTCAGATACAGGCAATGAAATATTTGACGATAAACGTCAAATATTAGCTGTGTGTGACCGTACCTTAACTCTTGCAACAACAAAATACATGCTAATCAATGTATTTTGTTGTTGTATCAGACATATGATTTGTTTTATTTTATTTGACAAAACGCAGTGTCTCGTCTCTATGTATAATTCTCTATGACTGAAACATTTACAACTTATGTTTGGAAATTGTTTTTAAAAACCTTTTTGTCATAATTTTGTCATTGTCATAAAATTCAGAATATCTTAAGACTGTTTTAAGCGAATAAAATTTGAACTTTGATAAAGTTCTGAATGTTTTTCATCTTTTCCAGAAACAATGTAAGAATTGGAAATTAATTCAATGGCTGACAATAAGCTACAGTTTCACGTGTCTCTAAATTACATTCCATTTAAAACAAATCTGTTTCATGCTCCTATCAAAACCATAATTCAAGTTTAAGGTTCACTTCCAAAGGTTATCAGTACAAAATTGTTAAACTAATAAATAGAAACGTTTAAAAATAATGAATAGAAAATGTTTTCTATAAAACCTCATGTTATTATCGTCTACTTTTGTGTGTGTTTTTCAGTTGTTTTTTTTTTATTAGAATTTCAATTAAGCTGCTTAGACTTGTGTTAAAAACACCTTTAGTTCTAATTATCAACGTCATTATCTATGATTATGTAAATATATCTTTTATATTCTTTTTTATAAAACCAGACACCTTCACCCTCACCTGTGTGTACAGACGGACGAACGTCATAATAAATGTTATAAATATTTGTGGATGCCCCTTTTGTTAACTTGTGTTTAGTTTGTTGTAGAGGGGCGAGATTATTTAGAAAATATATGAAAGATGAAAAAGTTGCATTCATTCACATGACGCTGACGTTGTGGTGATGTTGATCTAAAGTTAATAATAAAGTGTCGTTGCTAGCAAGTGTTTACTCAGACAAAGAACCAACAACACCAATGATAAAAGTTACATTTACAGTATTTTACACGTATGTTCATTGTAAAAAAGAAGTCATGTTTTACAAATATTTAAATAAACGTAGTTCAGAGTCAAGCATTTAGAAAATGAGGTGAAATTGTATCGCTTTCGGTAAATGATTTGTTATATGAACCTTCGGTGCCTTCTTTAATCCCTTCTCAAATTTCAATAAAGCTTTTGTGTGTATCTTGATATTTGTTTTAGTTTTCATTCAAAAGTAACATGATTTAAACTTTTGTTAATAATAAGCTTTTAATTGAAGACTGTTCTTTTAAGAGCAGGACATAACCGTTTATATTACTTGTCCACGGCCTAGTTGAACATTTTTCGAAAAAAAGGCCCAGTCTATCATAGTAGGATCATTTATAGAATTCTATTCTGTACCATTCCACGAATAAACTTAAGAAGAATAATCTTTGAATGAGAAAATTGTGTATTTCCTATGATTAGTTAAATGCGTATATTTCTTTAAGTGCAGTTCACCAATTAAGAGTGCTCTTTTCAAGCAATTAAGAAGAGCCAACAAGATTATTACAGTGTACTCACAAAGGGCAATCACTGATAGTTTATCCTTTCTCACTGTGCCCCGTGAAGTATTAATTGATAATCCTTTGAAATAATTAGATATTTCAGGTGAAAGATCGTAGGATGGGATATACAATTTTGAATAATATCTCAAAGCTACTAATACAAGGAGTTAGAGAGAAAAGCTTACACAACGATGATGAGAAGCATGTGGTTACGGGTTCCTAATTGGGACAAAATTGTACACTGTTATTTCAAATGATTACCGAAGGGCAAACTATCAGTGATTGCCCTTTTAAAAATTTTCTTTTTATTGGCTTTATGACATAAAAATGCGGTATTTACAATAGATGGCTAATCTTTTGAACGCGATTTTTGTTTTTAATAACTTATATGTCATTTTGAAGGGTACATATCTGTCATTGATTCTCACTTAGTAATAGAACATTACATTGCTTCGAAAATGTGGAAGTTTGTACCAACATAGCGTCATATCTAGGAAGTTTTGCTTTACTTCTTTAATTAAAAAAATTGCCGCTGAGTGTTCCCTTGGTTTCAACATGCGAGCGATGTTTTGTGCGGTTCAGAAGTGACACGGAACACAAAAACCGCCCAGGTCAGCCAAAAAAGTTTGAAGACCAAGAATTGGAGGCATTACTCCATGAAGATTGTAGTCAAACTCAACAAGAGCTTGAAAAATCATTGTGAGCTACTTTCCAGCAATTTCCAAACATTTGCAGGCAGCAGGATTCATCCAAAAGCAGGTAAATTGGTTACCATGCGAATTGATGCCGAGAGAGAGACCTTGAAAGATGATTTTAATTGTCCGAAATGATGCTTCAACGCTATAAAAGAAACTTATTTTTAGCACCGAATCATTGCTTGCGATGAAAAATGGATAGATTGCAATAGCCCGAAGCGTAAGAGATCATATGTGAAACCCGGCCAACCAGCCGAATCTTCACCAAAGCCAAATATCCATGGCGCTAAGGTAATTATTTGTATTTGGTGGGAGCAAAAGGGTCCTATGTATTATGAAATGTTGAAATTTGACCAGACCATTACAGGGAAGCTGTACCGAACGCAACTGATTCGTTTGAAGCGAGTGAAAAACGCCGAGAATATGCTGTCAAAATAGTCTATCATGACAACTAGGGTTTTTAATTTCCCGACTTTTTTTGGAATCGGGAAATTTTTTTCTACATTCTCGGGTACCCGAGGAATATTATAGCCAAATTTCATAAAAAAACTTAGTTTTATAATTATGAAATATCAGTTCTTCGAATTAATTAATAAAATTTTTGCTTAATTCACTAAAAACTTAATCCGTAATTAAAGAATGTCAGCCTTTCATTCCATAAATCCATTCCTAATATTTAATTTTTTAGATTCATTCCAAAGCATTTGTTTAACTGAATTAATTTTTGTTAAATCAAATCATTTACAAAATTACTTGAAAAAATTGTCTTAAGCCTTTTTGTACTAGATTTGAATTGAAGAAGAATTTAATTATTTTATAAATTTTTGAAGCTATTTTGTTATGGATTTGAAGAAAAAATTTAAAGAAATTAGAATGATTCAATAAGAAATAAATTCTATAATAATGAATTCACTTTTTAAATTTGCATACGAAAAACCCCAAATAAATAATAATAATAAGCGGTCTATTATTACCGAGATATAAGCAAAAAACTGTAAAAAACTTTTCAGTGTTTTTTGGTGAGAAAAATAGAGTTCTAACTTGTTTTCTATGTAATTTCGTCAGTTTTTAATTCCCGGCATTCCCGACTAAAAATCCCGGGAATCGGGTAGTGAAAAATTGGCAAAATTCCCCAGAAATTTGTACTGGGAATTCCCGGGATAAAAACCCTAATGACAACTCTCGACCAAAGTATTTAGAATGAGTGGTTGGGAAGTTTTGCCTCACCAGCCTTATAGTCCAGACCGTGCCCTGTCCGTCTACTATTTTTTTCGATCGATGCAGAACGCTATCTCTGCATCAAAATATGGCCTCAAAAGATGAGCATTTCCTTTGACTCGAAATCCATAAAGTGCCAGAAAGATGGGAAAAGGTAATAGCTAGCAATGTTTAATGCTTTGAATAAATTTATATAAGATTTGGTACAGACTTGTTTTTATATAAAATTTATTTGTGGAGAAATTTTTGTTGATACCTATATAAACATTATGGCAAAAAAGTACTATTTCCGAAGGACAATTTTATGGCTACTTCAAGAAAAGTAAAGATTTGCTGAAGTCTTCGTTCGTCCTTGGGCCGAAAGAAGGCATATGCAAAATCTTATCGACATATCTTTAAAATTAAGACCTGTACTTTCTTACATGTATTATTTAGACAGCCAGCTCAACGAATGGAGGGACGACATCGTTAAATCGACTTAGATAGTGATTATTTTATAAATAGTTAAAATTTAAAATTCAATAAAATTACTTTCCAATTACAATTATAATTTAAATAGCTAACCAACATTATCACAATGTATAGTTATGTTTTAACCCAAAGTTAAACTGACAGTTTTCATAAAATAAATTATTTCAAGATGGTAAAGGAAAATCCAGGGGTATTATACATACATGTTTAGCCCCCCTTTTAAAAGTACCTACCACTCTGGATTTTTATCTTCTGCCAGTTTTACAGAGTAAATAAATAAAATTATAATTTATGAAGGAATATAAAGGAGCTGCTTTATGTACCAAACAGTATGGGATGAGTATTGAAAATATTAATTCAAAACTGAAATATGCAAAAAAAAACTCAGTTTGGCACAAGTACAAAAAAAAACAGCCACCAAAAATACTTAAACACTACAGTTTTTCAATAAACATACCACCACTACCACCAACTTTTTTTGTATGCAAAATGTCAAATCATGCAAAGACGAGGTGGTGGTGGTGGCAAGAGTAAAAAGAGCCCAGCATGGAATAACAAAACCTTAGATTAAGAGGAGTCACGTGAAATGAAAACAAAACAAAAAAGCCATGCATGGCATACACAAAAAATACACACATATCAAATGTTCATTCAGCATGGGCCAGGGCAAACCTACATAAGTTGTACAATAAACATCCATCCATAAAGAAAATAAATAAATACTTAAGGTGTCTATACACAGCATCAGAAACTGAAAAAATGAGGAGTAGAAACAGAAAAATGGTTATGTTTTGTTGGTAAATCTTCTTGGTATGTGGGCGTTTTTTTACATTTTCCTTTTGCAATACAGAAAATTTTGTACATATTGTGTATGGGAATGTTGTAAGGAGGATGTTTAGAGAAGCAGCAGGCAGGGTTGTTGGCAGCGGATAATGGTGGTGGAAAATCGTGGCAGTTTTGAAATCTAGACAAGTTTTTTTTCTATTATTTATTTACATCATGATGATGACCTTGGCTGGGATCTTGACATTTTATTTTGTATTATTTAAATGGATTCATATAATATATAAAATATAGGCAAACAATTAAATATGTAACAATCTAAAAGCACTTACGTGTTAAAGGTTTTTTGATAATCCTTAATTTGTTTGCGTGAAAATTCATGAAATTCTGTATAAACATTGACCACCTTGAAATTGTGTGGCACTTCGATGCCAGCCTCCTGTGAGTCCATAATCACCTGACGTCTGGTTAAGATGTGTGACAGTTCGGAGGAGTCGGTTGAACCCGAATCACAGCTATTGGGCCGACCCAAAGATGAACGGCGACCATTTGAGGTGTTGGCTCCAGAAACAGAGGAGGCAGCCGAAGAAGCATTTGAGGACACAGACATTTTTGTATATGTATGAATTTTCTTGTAACTTTTATTTAAAAAACTAGCAAAATTATTTTACTGTATCCTTGTTTTTGTATTTTTTTTAAATGTTACTTGTTGTTGTTATTTTGTTTATTTAACAAGTGCAATTGAATATGTAGGTATTTTTGTTTCTCTACTATAATAAGTGTAATGAAAAAAACACACCCTTAAAGGATTTTTTTTAATTCTTTTTCAACACTTTATTTTATTATTAAGATAAGGATGTTCTTTTTTTGCTCTTAATTTGTAGTAAACAATTTTTAATTATTATTTTTATGATAAAATTTTAATTTATTTACTTAATTTCCGTTATAATTTTTACACAATTTCTATTTGAGCGATTCAAACGCACCGAACTATTGAAGAAGACAGTTGAAGAGTGACTGATGTTTACAACAAAAATCACAGGGCGAGAAAATAACAAAAAAAAAAGCGAATTTTTTATTAGGTGAAGTCAGTTGTACAACACTTACAAAAACAATATGGAATTTTTTGTTGTGTATGTGGTTTGAGTTGTCAAAGTTGTATGTTGTTTTTGTTACTCTTATTTCTATTGTAGCATTTGCTGCAACAAACACAAGATAATTTGACAGCTCAAACACAGTAAAGGAAAAAATAATGAACTGTGTTATCGACACTACCAGGCGAATTCATACTAGGTGGTGGCAGTTCTACAAAAACAGAAATTGTTCTTACCAAATATCAAAAAACAGAAACGAGAAATTAAAGAAATCTGTATTAAAACTAAATATAGTGTGGATAATTGAATGGTGGGTTTCAAGACGTATTAACAAATAAATTAAGAAATAGCTGATTTTATGCGGTCACCTTGTTAAATACGCCTTGGTGGCGTATTAACAAGGAAAAAAAAGTCAGCTGGCGTTACGGTGCCACCTGGTTAAATATGCCTTGACATGTACAAATTTGTTGCTGTCATAGTAGTCCGCTTGTTGTTTCTGTTCCGCTATAGATCCGGTTCGTTACTATTTAAAATCGAGAAAATCGACATAACGTAAAAGTAACGAAAACAACAGTCAAACTTTGACAGCTTAAACCACATAAACAAAAACAAATTGCAAGTTGTTTTTGTAGATGTTGTAGAATCCAAGGCATATTTTTGCTCTACTCATGTTTTGCCTTGTGAAATGTCAAAAACTTGTTTACAAACATTTTAAAATTTGTTATAAAATTAAAAAGATTATTTTATATTTAAAGAAGAGAGTATTTGTCACCGTTTTATGTGCATAAAATATTTAAAAGTGTTAAAAAATACAATTTCTTTGATAAAAGTGATTATTGTTCTTGTATTGTTGTAGTTACGCTGTCACCTTGTTAATACATCTTGGTAGAATCGATACCACCTGCTATATAAATTCGCCTTGGTCGTCACCATGGCGTAATGATTATAAGGTGTATGCGTTACGGCAACAATACAAAAACAAATAACTTTTATAGTGTCAAAAACAGCTGACTTGTATATCATTACACCATGGTCGTCACCAAAGTAAATTAATAAAGTAGACTCAGTAGAACAGCTGACTATTTTTTTTACTTTGGTCTGAACTGTCAATTCACTTGTGGTTGTTGTGGCGAAAAATACAACAAGCCCAAAAGCAAAAACAACAACAGGCAACTTTGACAGCTCAGACCTTAAACCAAAAACAAAATTGCTTGTGGTTTTTGTAAATGTTGTATTTGTTGTAGTACTGTCGCTACTTTATTAATTTACTTTGGTCGTCACTATCCCAAAATTCAAAATACTTATTCCACTCATTATGGAGATAGAGAATATTATTCAATTGTGCAGAAAATTGAGTGTTTTCTCTTTTTTATGCAGAATTTATACATGGGTTGCCAGATCAATAATGAGTGTTTTTGTTAACAATATTTTGGTGCTACCTAACTGATTTATTTTAAGTAATTCAATATTATGAAGATTTTGGCAACTTATTTCTAATATAAATTAAATTTCTCGTAATTAATTTTATTATTTAATCTTTAAACAGAATGAAAAATGTATTTCCGAACACGGATTCAATTTTTTTTATTTTATTCAAAATTATCAATCAAAATTAAGCGAACGTGACTTTTTTCCCAAACTTTTCTTTACTTGGGGGTTACACGATCAAGTTTTGCCTTTCAAGTTTTAATACACTCACAGTATGAGTCTCACACTTCTTTCCGTAATTGGACTTTATCGGTCATAAATAATTATATAGGTATCTACACAAATTTTGCTCCATAAATACGGAATTAGTGTCACCTAAATATATGATTCGGAAAATCACTTTAACGAGCAGAAATCTCTAAAAAATGTTGGTATACATAGAATTTAACAGAAATAAGCTTCATATAGACCTAAATCACACGACCTAATTACATGGCATGGCGATCGTTCCATAATTAGTCATAGCTCCCATATAAGACCAACTTCCGAAAATCATTCACGAAAATTAATTATTGAAATTAACAAAAAAAAAATAGTTTTTGCTCATTTCCTCAGTGTAGGGTATTATTTGGTCGGGCTTGACCGACCATACTTTTTTACTTGTTTGCATTATCTAATGATTTGGTTCAACAATTTTTGTGTAGTAATTCTTTTTTATAAATAAAACAATCTTCAAAACAAGCCTCATGTGCTTTGCTTTCAGAGTACTTAGAACAAATTTGTGCTAAATTTTATTAGGATTGCCGCATGATCAATATATTTATGACTGCTTAAACAGTTTTCGGGGGCTAGGTGAAATCAAGAACCGATATTGCTCCGTTTCAGTATCAAACCTTATTAACAGAGAGTAATTGTGAAAGATTTCAGCCAGCTATTCTGTTTTCAACAGACCAACAGATGGATGGACATAGCTAGATCGTCTTAGAATCTTATGAGAACCCAGAATATACTTATGTGTGTCAAATATTTTGATGTGTTAAAAACGGCATGACAAAATCAATATACCCCCATCATTTTTGATGGTGGGTATAAAAATGTTCCAAAAAATATTGAAATTGTTATTTTAAAACTTAGCAAGCAAATGAATACAATGTAAATTTTAGTTCAAATTCCAATGTTGTTCTCCAATACTTTTTATTTAGAAAAATATATAGCTTTACCATTTAGCTCCGCACCATCGCTCTATTGTGTTTTATCACATTTAAAGATTCAAATTTTGTTACTTTTCAATTTAAGACTTTATAATAATTTATGATAAATACACATTAAGTTAAGAATCATCTATTTAAAATAAAAACCCAGGAAAAAGAATTACTATTACTTATATTACACACAAATAATATTTAAACGCTTATGAATTTAAATCCAACTTCGATTTACCTTCAGCCTCCTCTTCGGGTATATAAATGTTCGATAGGGCTTTACCACGGTGATTAAATGAATAAAATGAGGGAAAATTGCCCAAAGTATCCCAGGACTTGGCTTGCATATCTACGGTAGCACGAATTTCCTTAAAATTACCCACAATTTGTATAACATTGTAAATGACAACAATCAAACTGACCACAATTTGGACAACGACCTAATAAGGGAAAATAAAGTTACAAAATAATTTCTGATTAAATTAAGAATTAATAACATATAACTTACATCCAGGGGTAGTTTAGTGAATTCTTGTTCGGTTAAACGTAAATAGGTGCGATCTATTTAGGAATAAAATCATTAAAAATATATTTATTTAGTAATTGACCTGCATTTTTTCTTGTTTTATCAAGTGCTGTGATACTTACAATGAGCCGCTGAATAAGCAGCATGAGCTAAACTGGCAAAGCCGGCAAGTAGCAAAAATTTATTTAAAACTGTATTGACCATTTTATTTTCTGGAAATTTGTGGTTTTCGATTTCAATTTATTTGATTTTTATTGAATTTTGTAGAAAATAACACGCATTAAAATATTTTTTCAGTCTTTCCTCTTTTTCTTTAACCAAATAATGACAACTGTCAATTAAAATGACAATTAGTTTTACAGCTGTGACTCTCAAACTGTAAAATAAATTTAACAGGGTTGTCATTTTGTATTTGGTGTGGAAGGGTGTCCAGCATAGAATGTGAATGATAATTTTATTGTTGAAAATAACTGCAAATTAAATAGAAATGTCCTTTCCTTTTTAATTGAATAAAACTATACACTCTAATTGACTATACTATAGACGATTTTTTTTTTGATTTTTCACCATTAATAGATTCTATTAATACGTGTTCGCCCGGCCAAAAACCTGCTATTAAGAGAAAAATTGTTATGCAAAACCGCTTTTCGACATTTCCTGGAAGTAAAAATCCTTCCGCCCGGTTATGAGAATAGAAGCACATCTCTGAACTTTACTGACTATATTGTTGTTGTAACAGTTCCGCTGTTGTTGGAAGTTATTCCCTGGGGAAGAAAATTCCGGTTGATACAGCTGTTGCTGGGTTGATAATCTTTGACCGATTAAGAATCGGGTCGTTCCGGAGCGTAGATCCAATTGTCGTATGAACGTATATCTGATAGTAGTCCCCAATTCTTACCAACAGAATTCCTCCATATGTGTTAATTTTATAATTTGAAGAAGGTCCCTAAATACTTGTCTCCATCTGATAATGTCAACAATGCTCAACGGCGTATAATTTTGTCAAATTAAAACTCCCTACCCTATATTTTCTGGTAAAGAGTACTAACTCCGTTTTCGTTGGGTTTACACCCAGCCGATTTGCTTTGGTTCAGACTGATTTCTAAGATAAATTAAAATTTACTGGGTTTTCTATTAAAATTTAGTAAATTTCAACGTTTTTAAGCATTAGATTTCTTCTTAGCATTGCCATAACAATGGAAACTTTTAAAATTCTACAAGAAAGAAGCACCAGCAGGTTTTACTATTATTTCAATATTAATTTTTTACGTACAATAAGTTTTTTAAATATATGGTTACTAAAATTGGCTAGAGTTAAGATTTGCGAAAATTTAAATCAAATGAGGTACGTGTTTTGAAGTGACCTGCCCAATCGCGTGATCTCAATCACATAGGAAACATATGGAAAATTGTAGATCGCAAAATAAAGAAATTGCACTATCAATTTGAAGTTACCGATTGTAACACGGGTTTCCACATCCAACAGCTTTTGTGTACATTGACAAAAGTGGTTACTTGGCAGCACATTAACTGTCAATGCTGCTAACATGAACATTAAGGCTCTAGAAATGGAGCCTTCTAGTTTTGTCCGTTAGATAATTCATGAAGCTTCTAGTATATGGCACTGTTTATATAAATAGGTATAGCAAGTTGCAGTCAGCTTTAGTTTTTTCAACTGCATTACCAGTGTATTCTTGCACATTATCAAGTGTGTTTTTATTCCCTTCCCCTCGTGAGAAGGATATATATAAGTTTGACATTTTTCATTTGCGACTCCACGAAGTATATATATTCTGGATCATTATAGATAGCGAAGTCGAAATAGCCATGTCCGTCTGTATGTTGAAATCAACTTTCCGTAGCCCCTAAATAACTCGGTTGCTATTTAAAATCGACAAAATCGGCCCACAAATGGCTGAGATATAAGGAAAAAACCGGGAAACAGATTTTTGGCCTATTTTTGATCTATATCTGGATTACTAAGTCATTAATATAGACAATATGGATATCTAATGATAGATATTTTAAAGTCCATTGCAACGATGTATATAAAACTATAGTAAGTTGGACCTACAATGGGTCAAAAATATTTTTTAACCCAAATTTTTTTTCATCAAACATTTTTTTTTCATAAATTATTTTTCCAAAAAAAATTTTTTTTAAAAAATAAAAAAAAAATTTTTAAAAACAATTTCGAAAAGAAAAAAATTTAAAAAACTTTTTTATAAAAAAATTTCGAAAAGAAAAAATTAAATTTTGTTTACCTAAAAATATTTTAATAAAAATTATTTGGTGAAGGGTATCTAAGATTCGGCACATCCGAATATAGCTCTCTTACTTGTTTGATCTATATCTGGATTACTAAGTCATTAATATAGACAATATGGATATCTAATGATAGATATTTCAAAGACCTTTGCAATGACGTATATAAGACCATAGTAAGTTGGACCTACAATGCACAGTGGTTTCCCTTATATGAACAAGCGGTCAATAATCAATATCTCCAAAACTAAAAAAGCTAGGGTCTTCAAAATTTGTCACCTCATAGCATGCCCGAAGAACTTAAAGTTTGCAAATTTTTAAGAAAAAATATTAACAACTGTAACCACAGTAGCCTTTTGATTTTTCAAGGGTTAATTGGCTTTTAGATTTGTTTTATGAATTTTTTAAATAAAATATTTCAGTATGAAAATTCGTTTGTTTTAAACAATTTAAGTAAATTCTTATTCCATTTTAATTCATTTGAATTATACACTGAAAAAAAATAAATTAAAAAGTTATACAAAGTTATATAATGCAATATGAGGTATTACTAAGTAATATAAGGTAGTAAGGTAAAATAAGACATTAATATATCAAATATTAATCAAATTTAAAACTCCTTGACTTAAACTACTTGTTTTCTTTGTTGGTAAGTTTGTCCTCCAGAAATAAATGGATCTGAACTTAAAAAAGGCTATTTAAAAGTTCTGCATTTGTAGCATTGTACGAAATTTTTCGGGTATGTTGCAATCTAAACTGTTTTATATGCTTATTTTTCGCTTCCGCTGCTTCCTCCGATAATTCACCTATTGACACTACTACATGCTTGCTTACCTCAGCTCCATGGATCAGATTTTTATATACCGATGCAAAAATAAGACGGTGCACAGAGGGATTTTGGTGTCAATTTTTCAAACACTTTTTTTTTTAATACATTTATTATAATATTGTTCCTGCCTTTAATGTTTAGGCCTTACAATAAGTAATTAAATCTTATAAATAAACAATTATTGTTCTCTCAGAGGAGAATCATATTTGGTATATTAGATGAGTGGTAAATCAGCTCTACGTAGCCTTGATCCGTCTTGCGTTAATGTAAGTAGCCTTGCGAGCGGGTTCGGATGATGATGTAATTTTGACAAATAAGCTTCACGAGTTTTTCTAAATTCGTCCTTGACCAAAGGTACATCTAAGTCTCTGTGGATGTTTTCATTTCTTATGTACCATGGAGCTCCCGTCATGGTTCTAAGAATTTTGGATTGTGCCCTCTGCATGAGATCTATATTGGTATTACTTGCTGTTCCCCATAATTGGATTCCGTATGTCCAAATTGGTTTTAAGACCGTCTTATACAGGTTGACTTTGCAGTTAAGGCTCAATTTCGATTGATGGTGGATTAGCCAGTGTAAATTAGAAGCTTTTTCAAACACTTAATTTCAACAATCAAATGATGCAATTTTGTAGAGAAATGTTTATAGATGAAATGTACACTTATAGTTAAGAAAAAATTTATTTTATTTTTAGAAAATTGAAAAAAGTCCATGCAAGGGTGTTAAGCAAAAATTTACTTATATTTTCACGCAATTCAGTGGCATAATTTTCCTAATAATACCATTTACCTTTAACATATTTGAAAAATATAACATTTCAAGATCAATAAAACAAAATTATGGGGAAACCATAAACCGTTAAGAAGATATGCCCAAATCTATAAGACTCTAATTATTATTGTATTTTTGATTTTCCATGGAGAAAAAAATGTAGCCCCACTTTCCCCCAAGCTCTTTTTTTAATAAAATGAAAGGTGGGAGTGTCTTGTTTCGATTAAAAAATGAATAGTTTTCGGAACAGGATGAAAACTTAACATTTTTTGTCGAATAATAAACGAAATATCCAAAAAATTCTTATCTATGTATGGGTTTCGTGTAAATGTATGTACCAAATTTCTAGACTTTTGCTTGGATATAAACAATTTTATGCGAAAAAATCAATTTGGATTATATGGGCAGTGGGCGTGGACTTTTTTGATAAAATTTAATTTTTTTTTTAATTTAGTCCATATAATTCTCGGTGCCAAATTTCAATGCTCTATAATTTTTGCTCAAAAATATATTGCATTTGGATTGCATGGGCGGTATGCGTTGGGCATGGCCGGTTTTAATAAAACTTAGCATACGTTCTTCTTTTGTTTCAGAAAATATATGTACCAAATTTCTAGACTTTTACTTGAATAGGAAAAATGTTATGCGAACAAATCTATTTGGATTGTATGGGCAGTGGGCGTTGGGCGTGGTTGATTTTCATAAAATTTTATTTGTTTCTTAGTTTGGTCCATATAATTATCTGTGCCAAATGTCAGCGCTCTACAACTAATCCTTACAATTTTTACAAAAAAATGTATGAAGCCATCCCTCTGTGGGGCGGGTTAGTATATTACAGATTACACGCTTATCCGCAAATTTCCGCAACTAACTTCAGCACTTTTATTATCTTAAGAATCAGATTAATACAATGAAAAAGAAACCTATGGGGGAATCTTGGGGGAACACAACTAAAACTTTAAGTAAACATAATGAAGTTTTACAAAAAAGTAACAAACATATAGGTTAACTAAAACATTAAGTTTACAAGAATTACAACACAAGTTAGTTTTTATTATTTTCTAAAGATAAAATAAATACCTTTAACTTAAAAATCCATTGAAAATCATTTAATTTTGTAGACTACAGCAATTGCAAGACCGAATTGAAGTGCACTTTTGCTTTGAATTATTTTTCCAGCGTTCAGCTGCGCTTTGCAAATGAATATTTGCTCATGCTTTCAATTTTATTTTTAAAAAGTCCCGTTAGATTTCCAGTAAAAACCGGTTTGCCATTAAAAAGATTGGATATTTCAGAGAAAATTTTTTTTGCATTTTGTCTAAATATTTTGTGATCGTTTTATTTATTTTTGGCCTATGGGAGGAACCACTGTGCAATGGGTCAAAATCGGAAAAAATATTTTTAACCCAATTTTTTTTTCACCAAAAGTTTTTTTTTAGCTAAATATTAAAAAAAATTTAAAAAACAAAAAACAATTTTTTAAAAATTAAAAAAACAATTCGAAATTTTTTTTTTCCAAAAAATTAAAAAAAACCTTTGGAAAAAAAAAATTGTTTACCTAAAAATATTTAAAATTTTTATTTTGAAGTATAATTTGGTGAAGGGTATATAAGATTCGGCATAGCCGAATATAGCTCTCTTACTTGTTTTTACTAATAATATTCACACCTCTTAGGTTTTTGACAACTGAGTTAGGTCTTTGAAAGGAGAGTTTCCGATCTAAGCTATGTCCGTCTGTTACACTGCTAAAAACTGAAAGAATATTAGAATTTTTAAAATTTGTTCGATTTGGAAACTTCTCACATGTTATAGAAACGGGGTACATTTTTATAAATAATTATTTAAACAAAGTAAATGTATTTATTTCTCCTTATTGAATTTTATTTTAAGCTTTTAATAATATCTTTTTCCTGCTCCACTGCATTCAAAACTTTATTACAACCTCTCGTATTGCACAACTGACAACTTTGCTGTGATTGCAACATGCACTTGTAATACTGCAAACCATTGGAAGCACAGCCTCGTACGATATGACCCTTTTGTTGGCTGAAATATTCAAAACAAGCCTGCAGACCAACATTGCTAGGTTCCAGATCATTTAAGGGACATGGTAAAGGATCGCGTTTAGTTATTTCAGCACAATTATTCTCCAAAGTGCCACATTGATAGCAATGCAAACGTTCGGGAGGAAACGGACCACGATTACAAAAGCTGCCCTCACACAAATGACAATGAGCCGTAGAGGTATGATTACAATTAAGCTGCCGGCTTTCACAACCTCTATGGGTTACACCATCTGCAAAGGTGGCCACTAAACATCTTGCGGCCGGTATTTCACATTCTTCGATCTCCAAAAATCCTGGCCTTTCCCAGGCCGCACAATTTGTATCAATTTCACTGGTGCATTTGTAGCAGCGTGTAAAAGCCATTTTATTACAATCTTTGGGTATGTCACATTCATATTTACGAATTATGTCCGTTCTATTTGGGGGTGCAACGGAACAGCCTCTTTCCACATGCCAGTTTTTAAACTCCATGGCATAACAGGAGCTGGCCTCGGGAGAGCTACAGAATGTTGTGGCCACCACCGAGGTATCAAAGCGGCAATAATCATTACCCTTCTCCGAGTTGCACTGCAAGCATTGTTGTGTTTCCAAATTGCCGGTATTGCAAAAATCCGGTCCACTGCACATTAAAGTGCGGTTCAGGTTTTCTTTAACTTCCTCGGGTACAAGATCCGAACAGCCACGTATTACATGATCCAAATTTTGATAAATGAAACATGAACTATTCACATTGATTTTAATATTCATTTCACAGGTTTCATATTGTGTGATATTGTGATTGTGAACCAGGTCTCTTTTACAACCACGCCCCAATTTTGAATCACATTTGGCACATTTTAAATTCCTAGTTGCGGGTGCATTATTACAACCATTGTAATCGCAATAAATCGCTCGCGTGGATATAGTATGATTTGTATTAGAACGACATCCACGAAAGATTTGGTGTATTTCGATGGCATCAATATAACATTCATCATCTTCTGCGTGATTGGGACAAGGATGGGGTTTTCCAATGACTCTATCACAGCCCTCGCCACTGCACTGGTAACATTTTAAACGACCAGGTGGATATACGCCCTTGTTGCATAGATTATCATTGCAGGATTTTCTATAAGTTGCTCCAGCTGTGGGCGTGGCATCGGAACAGCCGCGATATGTTACAGAATCGACTGGAGGATAAATATTAAGTAAAAATTAGTATAATGAGATTAAAGTACAATAATTCAAGATGTTAGAAATGTTGTTTAAACACTAAATTTGTTTGTCTTAATCAACAATTTATTGCTACAACTATAATGTATAATATTTGAAGATTGCCAATACAATCGTTACTATTCTCAAGAATAACTTAATTAGTCTAATTAAACTGCTAATTTTCTTAGTTGTTAAAACTAAATGACCATTTTTCAATGTTTGCTATAATGGCTTTATAGGTATAAAATTGAAAAAAAAACCTCTAGAATTTAATAGACTTTATTTTATAAACACTTTAAACATTAATACACATGCAATTGTAACCATTTAAAGTTCTTTTTTGTTTTTGTTTGATTGCGATTAGCTAGAATGTCATGCATGACAAATGACAATATTCCTGTGATAAAACTGATAACAAAATATTGAGTTCATTTGGCCAACAAAAGGTCATTGACCACGAACTATAATTACGAGTATTAAATAACTATTATGTATGACAGTTACTATTTATGCTTCTAATGTATATTTGCATTAAAATGTTGGCGATTTCATACAGGAAATTTTATTCACATAAGACAATGTCACATAAGACAATTTTAGATTTATGGAAGAAAACCGGGGAAAAAAGATTTGAAAGGCCTTCTTTTTTTGCATCCATCCAGCAAGTGGAACTACGAATTTGTATATGCTGGGTGCACTGGCGAATTCATGCAAATTTGAGCGAATTCATATATTGTTTTTATATGGATGTGTCAGAAGCTAAAAGGCCATATGGATGAGGTTTTATATTCTGAATAGTGAGAGAATTGTTTTGAAAGTCAAACTCCATTTATACAAAATAAATGAATTCATTCAAATTATCCTGAATTCGGCAATGCCTCCACCTTGCATAAATTCGCCTTCGGTCTTTGAAATAAGGGTGAAACTGAAATACTGAAAGATGTTTAAGGAACGAACTAGGGTTTTTAATCGGAACATTTTCGAGATATTTCGGCAATTACTTTATAGTTTTCTTTCTAAAGTTACAGTTTATTGCACAGATGAATCAGATTCGTTGTAATTTGTTTCCAATTCAATGATTCGATTATATTTATATGGGTTTATGACTTAAAAATGCGGGATTTACAATATATGGCATATCTTTTGAACGCGGTTTTTGTTTTTAATAACTTACATGTCATTTTGAAGACTACATATCTTTAATTTATTCTCACTTAGTTATCAAACACTAGAGTGTAAAAAACAACCCCGAAAATGTAGAATTGTGTATCATATGCGGGAAGTTTTGCTTTACGTCTTGAATTAGAAAAAAGTACCGCTGAAGCCCACCTATTGCTCACCAAAGCTTATGGTGAATGTGTTCCATCGGTTTCAATGTGCGAGAGATGGTTTGTTCGGTTCAGTAGTAGTGATTTTGACACGGAAGACAAAGATCGCCCAGGCCAGCCAAAAATGTTTGAAGACCAAGAATTGGAGGCTTTACTGCATGAAAATTGTTGTCAAACTCAACAAGAGCTTGCAAAATTATTGGGAGCTACTAAAGCAGCAATTTCAAAACGTTTGCGAGCAGCAGGATTCCAAAAGCAGGGAAATTGGGTACCATACTTTAAAAGAAAATAAGGAAATTGGATACATTACAATAACCTGAAGCGTAGGAGATCGTATGTAAAGCCGGACAAGTCGAATCGACACCAAAGCCAAATTCCTTTGGCATTAAGGTAATTCTCTGCATTTGATGGGATCAAAAGTGTACTATTATGAGATGCTGAAATCTGACCAGACCATCACGAGCATTGGCCGAAAAACGAAAGAAGTGGTTGGGAAATTTTGCCTCACCCGCCTTATTGACCAGACCTTGCCCCGTCCGACTACTATTTGTTTCGAACGATGCAGAATGCTCTCTCTGCGATACGCTTCACTTCAGAACAGAGTATCCGAAATTGCCTTGATTCGGTCTTGGCCTCAAAAGATGAGCAGTTCTTTAGGAGCGGAATTCATCATAATGAAAATTGAAGTGTTGAAACACCTTTTAATAGAAAATGTTGAGGTGGAATCAAATCAGAGGTTAGAAATAATTAATTCTTAGTTCCATTCCCTTATGAATTCATTATGAATTAATTCATAGGCTTAATTCTTTTGTAGACAATGTTGAGGTGGAATCAAATCAAAGGTTAGGAAGAATTAAATCTTAGTTCTATTTTAAAAATCAAAATAAATTTCATCTGATAACTATTAATGAACGTTAATGAATTAATTCATAAGCTCAAATCATTTGTTCTTTAAATTTATTGAATTTATTTCTTTGAGAATTCATTCTTTATAGAATTAAAACTTATTAAATCATTTAAATTTTCTTTAATTCAAATCTATTACAAAAATGCTTTTTAAAAGAAAAACAAAACTGATTGAATATGAAATATTTTTATACAATTTGTATTAGATTTGAATTAACAAGAATTAAATCATTATAAGGTGGAATGAATTCGATTATGTATTAATTCCATTGTGAATTAATTCAACAATGAATGAATTCAATTTATACAAAAAAGCCTTTGAAAGAATGTAAAGAATTGGATGTTGGGAATGGATTTATGGAATGAATGGTTGACATTTTTTAGTTCCGAATTAAGAATTAAGATTTTATTGATTTTTTTATTGAAATTAAATTAATTAATTCGAAGCTCTGTAGCGGCTCGTAAAAGTAGATTATAAATGATTTGTAATACATCATTGTATATTTTTGGAATCCCAGATTTGGTACTTTAGAACACCTAACTTTAAAATTTCGATAAAAAATATGTTAAATTCGTAAGGGTCTAGGGAAGCTCATATTAGTATATTTTAGGTGTTTGATCCTTGATATCCTTGTTGAGATACATTTAAAATAATGTTAAACCGTTATAAGTTTCTTAAGAAAACAAAGAAGCAAGGAGTAATAGCGGATTTTCGTCCAAAAATTTAAAAATTTTCTCTATCATGCCTGTAACAGAATTCCATTCCGATCGAAAGTGGAATTAATTCCGTATTTTTCTTCTCCAGAAAAAGTAAAACGAAAATTTCTTTCGGAATGAAACCACTTTCAGTTTTCAAAGAGGAATTGATATTTGATTTTAATTGTTTGGTTTTCTAAAATTTTTAATCAATTTCTGTACAAAAACCTTCACATTTGTTTTAATATGAAAAACGCTGTCAAATTAAAATCTGAAATACAGAATTAAGAAATATTTTTGGAATTAATAAATTACACGGAATCTGAAGAACCTAAAACGAAATCGATCGGAATAAAAACTACGGATTTGAAACCATTCCGAACAACATGTGTGACAGGCATGTATTTTTTATACCCTTCATCTTCGTGAGAAGGGTATATATAAGTTTATCATTCCGTTTGTAATTTCTACATTTTCATTTCCGACCCTATAAAGTATATATGTTCTGGATCCTTATAGATAGAGGAGTCGATTAAGCCATGTCCGTGTGTCTGTTGAAATCAATTTTCTGAAGACCCCAGATATCTTCGGGATCTAAATCTTCAATAATTCTGTCAGACATGCTTTCGAGAAGTTTGCTATTTAAAATCAGCAAAATCGGTTCACAAATGGCTGAGATATGAGGAAAAAATCAGGACAACCTCGATTTTTGATCTATTTTTGACCTACATATGTATTTCTGGATTACTAAGTCATTAATATAGACAATATGGATATTTAATGATAGATATTTCAAAGACCTTTGCAAAACCATAGTAAGTTGTACCTACAATGGGTCAAAATCGGAAAAATATTTTTTAACCCGATTTTTTTTTCACCAAAAGTTTTTTTCGCTAAATATTAAAAAAAAATTGAAAAAACAAAAAAAAAATTGAAAATTTAAAAAAAACAATTCGAAAATTTTTTGAAAAAACTGCAAAAAAAATTAATTCTGTTTACCTAAAAATATTTAAAATTTTTATTTTGAAGAATAATTTAGTGAAGGGATTATAAATTTAACATGTAAGAGAGCTATATCTTACATGTTAAATTTATAATCGATTATTTTAGATAAATATTGATTTTTTCGTATAATTTTTTTATATGAAATAGTTTGCAACTTTTCAGTGTATCATAACTTACACTACCCACTATAATTAGTTTTTGGTTAAATTTGTTCACTTGTCTGTCTAAAATATTTATCTTTTATCTCACCTACATATTTCACAAATTCATTTATTTATACTTATATATATTTAGTTGTAAATACTTACTTACCTATAGACATTGTACACTGCAGTGATTTACAATTTTCATATGGCAAATCGGTTTCATTTAATGTTGTTGCACAGGCCTCCAACGATATCGAGTCACATTTATAGCATACAATTGCGTCACAACTAGTAACTACTTAAACGATTGATTTATAAATAAATAGAGGAAATTTCGTTAAAATAAAATGTTTGAGTTTTATTTTAAATTTGTTTACCATCATAAATTATGTACTTACTCACATTTTGTGACCAACTGTATGAAACAAATGATAAAGAAATAATTCCATTTTTCCACTTTAAAATGCATTATTTTGGTAGTGTGTCATTAAGCGACCATATATCTATCAAAAAGGGGTTGTTTAAACACTGACATCAATTAAAGTACTAAAAATCAATTTGTTTTTAAATATTTAAAAAGAAAAAGTTTGATTTGCAGTAAACAACAGTAGGGGATTTCACAGAAAATTAGACTAGTAAACTACTAAAATAAGAAATTATCTAATCCTAAGTTGTAGAAAATTTTGATTTACTAAAGCCCCTCTTGGGATTTAATTAGATTAACTTTTCCTATATCTGGTTGCTGAGATTGGTTTTCAAATTAGCTATTTATTTCAACTGTGTTACTTTAATCTGTGAGTACTCATAATTTCAACCTTAAGTAGGGTCTAACACTCGTTATATGTTTGCTAAACTATGTACTGGTATATTATAGACTGCTGCCAATTGCTATTTTTTCATTATAATATTGCAACTCGTTTATCTCTGCAAAGATTAGCATGTTTTATCAACGATTAAAACGATTGCTAGAACATTTTTTATTGTTTTTAAAAAGTTCATATCGAGTAAATAAATAAAATATCATGTCTATAATTAAAAAAAGAAGTAAATACCTCTAAAAATATTATACATATTTCCACAAAATCCACGTGAGATGGCTACACTTGGTCAATATAGCCACAATTGTCCTTAATTTTAATTTGACTCAGTTGTGTAGAGGCCACATTCATTAAATATACCGGAGTTGATATAGCCATGTCGGTCTGTCTGTTGAAATAAACTTTCCGAAGCCCCAAAATAACTTAGAAATACACATCAATATGTCGGCCAAATGGCTGGTTCGATTGCTATTTAAAATCGGGAAATATACAATTTTTTTAACTTCTTTTGATCTCGATTACTAAGTCATGTACATAGATATAATGGATTTCAAATGAGAGGCATTTCAACAACCTTTCCAACGACGCGTCGACGTTTATAATGACCGATGGATCAAAATCAAATTAAATAACTATTTTTTAACCCAAATTATTTTCACCAACATTTTCTTTTTATCAAAAAGAATTACCAAGAATTGTTTTTGATCTTTATCTTAAAGTTTACTTTGGTGAAGGATATATGAGATTCGGCACCAGCACTCTCACATGTTTTCCTTGAAAAAACATAATTTAAAGTACAGCTATAATAAGGGACCATAACGTCTACAAGCGGTGGATCGCCATGGGGCACAGAGAACCCACTTATCATTCATAGGAAACTGCTACACGTTTAATATATATCGACCGCGAGCCAGTTTCGCAATAGTTATAGAACGTGTAGAATGCAGTATTGATGGATCGTGATTCATATCGCAGGAGAGCTTAATATTTTGAAATCCAGATCGTGGAACGCGAATTATGCGATAAATATTGAACGTTTAGCATACTTTGTCATAACAACTGGCGATACGTTGGTTTTTAATCATGGTGCAACGTTTGCGCCGGGCGTTACACATTCACTCGGACTAGCAATGAGTTTTTGAATGCGTTTCCGGTTGCCTTATATCTCGTTTTGCCGATTTGATACCTACGATTGAACACAATTTGAGACCATATAAGGACCTACGATTGCAGCTAATTTAAGAATTTAGAAATTTATGATTGAAGCTAATTTAAGAGTTTATAAATATGTAGGAGTGATGATAATTTATGACTTTAGAAAAACCTACTATTAAAGGAAATTTAAGACATAAGAAAGACCTACGAATGAAGCTAATTTAAGAGTATAAAAGACTTAGACCCCTTTCACACTAGGCAATTTAGTTGAGCAAGTCTCTTGTATTTCTAGATGCCAGTGGTAATGTCGGGTTAATGAGAAGAACATTTTGCATGCTGTTTTGTTGTTGGGCAAGAGACTTGCGCAACTAAATTGCCTAGTGTGAAAGGGGTCATACGATTGGAGCTTATTTAAGACTTAAAAACGAGCTACTATATAAGTCTTTAAAAATACGAATGATAGAAGCCAATTTAAGACTTTAGAAAGACCAACGATTGAAGCTAATGTAAGGCTATATGAAGACCTACGATTGAAGCTAATTTATTACTTTAGAAAGGCCTATGATTCCACCTAATTTAAGACTTAGTAAAGATCTACAATTAAAGCTAATTTAAGATTTTAGAAAGATCCATGATTCGAGCTAAATTAAGACTTTAAAAATACCTACTATTGCAGCTATTGGTTGGATGACTGAAAAATGGCGGGTTTTTTTTTCAAATTCTTAGCTTTTTGTTAGCTATGACCTTTTCACATTTTTCTGGCAACATATTTGGTCAATTCACAAGGTCTCTTATCAGTCATATTGTCATAATGTCTTAATATATCTCGACTCGGCAGCTCGGCTTAACCGACACTTAGGCATTCGGCGAAGGTCTCTACTCTCTACACAATAAACATAGCATACAGAGTACTATTATTTTAGGACATTTTTTACTTGAAAAACAATTAAAACCATTGTGAAATATTAGGACATTATGACAATATGACATGATAAGAGACCTTGTGAATTGACCAATTGTTACGAAATTGTTCTTGAATTCAAATATAACGATTTTAACGGCTGATTTAAAGTAGCCTAATGCTTTCAAATAACAGTGCTGTAATAGCAAACTGTAACATATCTGTGGGCATTATTAACATTGAATAAAAGCTTTCAGTTGACCATTGATCATAAGTTGGCAACGCTGTTTGCTGCGACCGTATATTCGAATTCGAATATTCAGTTAAAGAACATTGTAGAAAGTACACCAAAGATGGCGTATGTATTAGAAACCTCTAGACAGTTAAAGAGAAATCTAGAGTGCAGATGGCAGTGTTATAAATAGTGGCAGAGGTTGCAGTCGTTAGTCAGTTTATCAGAGACGCTATTCGAATAAACATCAACTGAGTGCCTTAAAGTGTGCTGTATTTTTCAAGTGAATTCGTGTACATTATAAAGTGTCTGTATTTCTGAGAATTTATAAACGTGTATAAAAAACATTGAGTGACTATTTAATTCTGTGGTTGTTGTACATTTTAAATAAATAAAGAGTTGTTACAATTTTTAAACTACTAAACGGCTTTTATTTGCAATCAAAAGTATCCTGTTTATTTAAAGGAAATAAACCAACGTTTTGAAAAGGTTAAAACGTAACAATATGGATTCCAAGCCAAAAGCACTGCTTATCTTTTAAGGCCAACAACGATTCAAGCCAATATCGGGTACTCTGTTACAATGTGAAGAATATCCCAAAGATAGTGTGATGCTTTGATCGATACAAATAGTAGTCGGACGGGGCAAGGTCTGGACATAAAGCGGGTGAAGCAAAACAACCCAACCCCTTCATTCTAAATAGTTTTTAACAGGTATTGCAACATTTGGCCGAATGTTGTCATGATGAAGTATTAAAATTTCATGTCTGGCCGCATAAGGCGGCGTTTTTCAGCCAATGATCGCTTCAAACAAAACAATTGTGTCCGCATTAGGTTCCTTGTGATGGTCTGGCCAGATTTTAGCAGCTCATAATATATAGGACATTTTAGATCCCACCAAATAGAGAGCATTACCTTAGCGCCATGGATATTTGGCTTTGGTGTCGCTTCGGCTGGTTATGCTTCACGTACGATCTTTTACGCTTCGGGTTATCGTAATTATTCGGTTCAAAAATTATTTTCTTTTATAACGTTCAAGCAGCATTTTGGACATGCAAAAAATGCGACTTTCAAGATCTCTCGGCTTCAATTTGCATGGTACCCAATTTCCCTGCTTTTGAATGAATCCTGTTGCTCATTTTGAAATTTCTGCTTGAGTAGCTTTCAATGATTTTGCAAGCGCTGGTTGAGTTTGACAACAATCTTCAAGGAATAGTACCTCCAATTCTTGGACTTCAAACTTTTTTGGCTGGTCTGGGCGATCTTTGTCTTTAGTGTCAAAGTCACCACTTCTGAACCGAACAAACCATCTCTCGCACGTTGTAACCAATGGAACTGTTTTGCAAATTAAAGAAGTAATGCAGAACTTCCGGCATATGAAGCTTTGTTGGTACAAAATTCGACATTTCCGAAGCAAAAAAAAAAAACTTCGTTGTTTACACTATAATGTTCAATAACTAAGTGGTATAAATGACAGATATGTAGCCTTCAAAATGACATATAAGTTAATAAAAACAAAAACCGCGTTCAAAAGATTGAACGATTGAAGCAAATTCAATCCTTTAGAAACACCTACCATCGAAGCTAATTTAAGACTATATAAAGGGTATACAATATTCATCACTGCCGCCCATAGTTCCCTAACTTGTTTTCATTTAATTTATTTGATTTTATCTCTGTAATCTACAAATGTATCTATGTGTGATACAAGTATTTACTACATAAAAGTCCTTGGATACCATGTAAAAATATTTATATAGAAAAACCACAAACAAATTCATTAAACATGAGCAAGAATGCGGGGGGATATTTTCCTAAATCATATTAAGTACTTTCAAGTGAAATGGAAACTAAAACATTGATCTGATTATTATATTATATAATTAATAATGCATTAAAACATCTACAATATTTGAATGCAAAAAAATCAGTAGTTTTTTAAAGTAGATGGAAAGGATTTTTAACTTGTAATTATTATTAGATGTAAACAGAAAATAATAGAGTACGTAAAACGAATGATTAACATACTTATATTGATTAAAATGTTTTTTGAAAAACATATATTGCATCAAAGTCCGAATATATTGAGTCAAGGTACTATTTATTTATTTTATTACCTACAAATAGTTTAGATATGTAGCTATTTCTTCAATCTTTCGGAAAAAAAATAAAAAAATGTTTGACATTTTTTTTCGAAATCAAAAACTTTTTTGGCTTTAAAAAATTGTGTCTGAATTACATCCAATCTTTGGTGCGAATTTCATACCGATCGGAAGACATCGATTTTAAACGTTGGATAACTTGATATGAAACCCCCCATATTTATTCCCTGACATTTTGCTTCAGTGCATTGCAAGTTATTAATAGTTTTATTTAATTTTTAAATAATCAGCAAGTTCTATGAGTAATATTCAATGTTGTTGCTGAAAAGGTTTTTGTACTTGAGTTTCGCAAGTAATTTGATTTTAATCAATTGATAATACCCTATAACGTAGTAGAATATGGTAATATTTAATATTAATTGTTGATTTTGATAACATGGCTAAATACATATATACAAGTTAGTATAATGGTGGTTTGTTCAATTATTTTACGTACCAAGCGTAACCACTATTTTCTGCAAATGTTTATTTCATCCAACTGCAATACTTCATTGCAGCAAACAATGTACAATAATAACGACCTTGTTTTTCTTTTCTCAATTAAAGCTGGTTTAATTAAATAAATATTTGTTGAAAGGAAAGTGAAATATTGATTTTGAATTTTTAGTGGTCATACAAATGTTTAAAACAATGTGAACGTACCTTAACCCTTTAGTGGTCGAACAATTTATTAATTCTGAGAGTTAACTCTTTTTGTATAAGTTTATATTCAAAAAAATTGCAGTTTTACTTTAATTAAGGTTAATTTATTATGAAAAATAAGAAAAAAAATTAAAATACAGCTAAAGGTTTTTATAGAATGGGGTGGTTAGTTTATTAACCACCATTATTATGATAAACATTTTCGTAGTGTATAAATTAGTTTGAAAGATAAAAATTTTAACAAAATTTCTTGAACAAAACAAACGATATAGCTGTGTAGGTGAGACATTCTATAATTTTATTATATCAGTTGATATATCCCCATCACCTGTGTAATCACCTGTCTCTTCCAATCTAAAATTGGTTCCTCATTTTCATTCCACCACAGCAGTGGAAGTCACTAACAGAAGTATTAGCCAAATTTCATAGAGGTATATCATCATATGAATCAAAATCACTTTCAAATTTTGACAGGAGCTCCAAAGGTATTTCACCGAGCACCATCAGATCGGTTTACTCCTCAGACCTTCCAACAAAATATCTTCTATATTCACTTTTATTGAGTACACGCGGCATCCTTACAAAAGCATATTCCAGTCACAGTTCAGAAGAAGAAGGCAGAATCAAAAATATTGCACTTTTTTCATAATAAAAAATTTGTATAAATTTATTTAATATTTTATTCAACACAAGTTATTGGTTCTGACTCAGTCACATTAAGAAAATTTATAAAAAAAATTTAGTATGAAAAGTGCAATATTTTTGATGGACGGAGTTTTAAAGTGGCATATTTTGAATCTAATTGAGATATTGACTTGAAAAAATTAACTTATCTAAACAAAAAAATATAACTAGGAATAAATGTGGATCAAATTGCTCCTAATATTTGCAATCCTATTCAAATTTTGATACAAATTTTAGTTTTAGAATCTTAATAAAAATATAATATGTAATAAAATCTTTGTTTATTAACAAAACTCAATGAAATTTTCAACGTTTTTTAAAATTATCATTCTAAATAACAAAATGTAAAAAAACTTGTCAAAAGATCAAAGGGAATACCGCAATTCCTAAAAATTGGAGCAAAAATCCCAAAAATGGTATTTTTTACAATTTTTTACATAGAATCTACATTTCCTTAGGGGCTAGGAAAACGCTTTGCAGATAAATAGGGAACATATCAGGGTTTCCAAAGCTGCTTCACGTTTTTGGATCCCAGCTTTGGGATTTTAGAACATGTGGCCCAAAGTTGAAATTTTAATAAAAAATGTGTTACATTCTGAAGGGCATAGGGGCGACATACTCGAAAAATAGGACATGTTTTTTATACCAAAATGTTCTTCGTAAAGATACCTTATAGTAAAATATAAAATTGTTATATGTTCTTAAAGAACGTTTATTTTTAATAAAAAAAAGAGTTAAGTCACCTTTTCGACCAAAAAACAGCAAAAATCAAATATTTTTTGAATATTTAAATCGTTTATTTCTGGATCCAAAATTGATATTGCTCTGAAATCTTTTGTATGTTATTCATAATTTAGTTCGCTGACCAACAAAAAAAAATCGAGTCCATTTGGTCCAAAAGTCCGACCACAATTTTAAAATTAAAATTTTGAAATGCCTATAACTCAGAAATTATAGGATATATATAGCACAGACCAAGCCGAGCGCTTTCCAAAAATATAAAATACTTTGAATTCGGATGGAAAACAAAAAAATTGCACGTGTTTAAAAATTTTACATGTCGAAGGTACCCTAATTTGAGCCCCCATAATGCTGCCCCTGGATCATTTGTAGGGCCCATTTTAATAACTTAAACTCGAATACTCCTTGGCTACGCTCACGTTAAATTTTATCTCGATTGGACCAGCCGTTTTGAAATGCCAGATTTATTTCCAAAAAATTTTGATTCTACCTCACTGTGCAGTGGTTAGTAATCTAACCACTCTATTACTTACGTTATTTACTATAAAATATAACTTTGTTAGCATCAGACAACCATATACACTGAATTCGATGAACAATAAACACTCTGCTTTATTTATTGAATCCGGGAAAACCTCTTAGAAAAACAACGGTTTACAATATTGTTACGTTTTAACATTTTCAAAACGTTTGTTTATTTCCTTTAAATAAACCGTATACTTTTGATTGCAAATAAAAGCCGTTTAGTAGTTTAAAAATTGTAACAACTCTTTATTTATTCAAAATGTACAACAACAGAATTGAATAGTCACTCAATGTTTTTTATACACGTTTATAAATTCGCAGAAATACAGACACACTTTACAATGTACACGAATTCACTTGAAAATACAGCACACTTTAAAGCACTCAGTTGATGTTTATTCGAAAAGCGTCTCTGATAAACTCACTAACTACTGCAACCTCTGCCACTATTTATAACACTGCATTACCATCTAGAAAGCTCTATTTCTACAATGGTCTTTAACTGAATATTCGAATATACGGTCGCAGCAAACAGCGTTGCCAACTTACGATCAATGGTCAACTGAAAGCTTTTATTCAATGTCAATAATGCCTACAGATATGTTAAAGTTTTGGCACTGCTATTTGAAAGCACTCTGCCACTTTTAAATCAGCCGTTAAAATCGTTACATTTGAATTCAAGTACAATTTCGTAACAATATTTTCAAATTATTACATTAATTTAACCAGAGCACACGATGACATCAAAAACTTTAATTGTTTAGCAAAATGCCAATAGATGTCAATAAAATTGTTTTAGGGCACAGCTACATATATATATATATTGACATCGATCCAGTATCGCGATATTTAATGAACGTGTAGCATGCAGTATTGATGGATCGTGATCCAAATCGCAGAATAAAGATCGCGATCCAAATATCACAATATATATTGAACGTGTAGCAGTGCCCTTAAAGAAAAGGTGGTTAGAAAAGTGACCACTAAAACGCAAAGAGTTAATCAGGACAATACCATGTTATAGTGACAGGTTCTCATTTAACTAGAAATTTAATCCGCCCTTAATTTTGTTGAATAAAACGGACAAGATAGGTATCGGTAGATATTCTCAGATTTATCTGACATTTAAAATATTTACATTCCTAAAATAAATCAGCAGTGTTTTCCTAATGCTGTATTAATTATTCCTGTATTAACCTTAAAATTCTCAATAAAAATATTAAACATCTAACAGTCTATTTTATTACCAGGAATCTATATATGTAAGTACATACATATTACATGACTGACTTTTAAAGTCACATATGTAACAACAAATATATGAATGTGGGAAAGTATAGTTGGCCCAAAGACACCCACACAAGTCGGCCACAATAATTACTGGCAATAATATCACAGATGCCTTTCACCACAGAGTTGTAAAATAATGACAGTGGTTAGTGAGTGACAAAGGTATGTGTATTTGTCACTCATAGTATATTGACTGGCATATGTATGTTTAATTTACACCCTGTAAGTTTTGGAATCATTAATGAAAGGGTCACTTAACTTCAATAGTCATTTCACCAGTCCTAAGTGGTCTACATTCTGTTGATATCGTAGTACTTCAGCAGTTTTAAGAGATTTATTAATTCCGAATTCCTTAGTTTAGAAACAAAACTGTTTTGATAATATCTCTATAAATTTCGTTCATTTTATGACTAACCACTCCATGCACTACAAAGGAATAGTCAAGTGATAATAGGGCACACCATAGATAGTTTGGATTCAGTCAGCTAGTCCGAAAAACTCTTTGCCCTAATAGTAATGCACAGTAATGTTTACATGTTTGGAATAAATTACGCAATTTAATGAAAGATAAGACTCCAAGAATTCACATTGGAACACAAAATTACAATTGACCCTCTACAGATAAATTGAGCTGAGCCATATGACTATTATCGTGAAAAGTTCTGAAACCAAGGGGTACATTGTCACATGCGAAACTACCGGGTAAATAAATAAGTATTGTCAATGTATTTGTATATAAATATATACCCCAACACATTCATATATAATCGTTCAAAGAACAACAAAGAGACAAAGATTGTGATTGTGTCGTGTCATATTTAAATTTCTCATCATTAACTATTTAATAAACTGTATATTAAAATACATTCAGAGTCATTGTGAGTATGTCAGGATATTTATTTAAATGGACAGTGGTTTGGATTTGGAAATAATATACATATTTTCTATTATTTTTATATCCTTCACCTTCGTGTGTCCACAATATAATTTTTCCGACCCTATAAAGTATATATATTCTGGATCCTTATATATAGCGGAGACGATTAAGCCATGTCCATCTGTCTGTCTGTTGAAATCAAGACCCCAGATATCTTCGGGATCCAAATCTTCAATAATTCTGTAATACATGCTTTCGAGAAGTTTCCTATTTAAAATCAGCAAAATCGGTCAACAAATGGCTGAGATATGAGGAAAATAACAGGACAACCTAGATTTTGACCTATGTATATCTGGATTACTAAGTCATTAATATAGACAATATGGATATCTAATGATAGATATTTCAAAGACCTTTGCAACGACGTACATATATAATAGTAAGTTAGATCTTCAATGGGTCAAAATCAGAAAAAATATTTTTTCAAAAAATTAAAATATTTAAAATTTGTATTTTGAAGTATAATTTTGTGGTATATAAGATTCGGCACAGCCGAATATAGCTTTCTTACTTGTTTCCATTAATTTCAATATCTCTTATGAAGAATAAATGATTTTTCTTAATTTGTATTGTATTTTTAACATATTTGTCCAGTGATTTTTTAGACTCTCTAAATTCAAGCTAATTTAGGACTATATAAAGAACTACGATTAAAGCTACTTTAAGAGTTTATAAAGATTTACGACTGCAGCTAATTTATGATTATTGAAAGACCTTATTTAAGACTTTAGGAAGACCTACGATTAAAGTTAATATAAGACTTTAAAAATACATACGATTGAAGCTAATTTAAGATTTTTGGAAGACCTATAGTTGAAGTAAATGTATGTCTTCAGGAAGACCTAGGATTAAGCTAATTTAGAACTTTATGAAGACCTTCCATCTAAGCTAATTTAAGACTATATAAAGATCTAGAACTGAGCTCTACGATTGAAGCTGATTTAAGACTTTTAAAAGACCTACGATTGAAGTAAATTTTAGACTTTAAAAAGTCCTACAATTGAAGCTAATTTCCCAATAAGCATTTTTACTGGAATTCAAGTTGAAAGCAAGTGCATTCTCCAGTAAAAAGGAAACATAAAATGTTTAAAACATAATTACATTTGCATTCAAGTCAAATTCCAATAAAATGTTTTAAACGATTTAAGACTTTAAAAATACGAATGATAGAAGCGTAAGACTTTGAAAAGACCTACGATTGAAGCTAATTTAAGACTTTAAAAATACGTACGATTGATGCTAATTTGAGACTTTAAATAGACTTGCGATTGAAGCTTATTAAGACTTTAAAGTGACTTGCGATTGAAGCTTATTTAAGACTTTAAAGACACTTGCGATTGAAGCTAATTTAAGATTAAAAAGACCTACGAGTAAAGCTAATTTAAGACTTTAAAAGACCTACAATTGATGCTAATTTAAAACATTAAAAAGTCGTACGATTGAAGCTAATTTTGACACTAAAGATAAAGATTGCCCAGGCCAGCCAAAAAATTTTGAAGACCAAGAATTGGAGGCATTACTCCATGAAGATTGTTGTCAAACTCAACAAGAGCTTGCAAAATCTAGCTACTCAATAAGCAATTTCAAGATGCTTGCAAGCAGAAGGAATCATCCAAATGTAGGGAAATTGAATACCATACGAATTGAATAATTGAATCACATATCTGTCATTTATTCCCACTAAGTTATTAAACATTATAGTGTAAACAACAATGTTTTGTTTTGCTTCGAAAATGTCGAATTTTGTGCAACATAGCGTCATATGAGAGAAGTTTTGCTTTACTTCTTTAAATTGAAAAAAAGTTCCGCTGAAACACACAGATTGCACACCGAGGCTTATGGTGAATGTGTTTCATCGGTTTCAACATGCGTGAGATGGTTTTTGAGATGATGTGGTGATCTTGACTCGGAAGACAAAGATCGTCTAGGACAGCCAACAAAGTTTAAAGACCAATAATTGGAGGCATTACTCCATGAAGATTGTTGTCAAACAAGAGCTTGTAAAATAATTGGGAGCTACTCAAGCAGCAAAGCGTTGCAAGCAGCAGGATTCACCCAATATCAGGGAATTTGGGTACCATATGAATTAAATCTGAGAGACCTTGGAAGACGATTTTGTATATCTGAAATGCTGCTTGAACGCTATAAAAGAAAATCATTATTGCACCGAAACATTACTTGCGATGAAAAATGGATCCATTACTATAACCTGAAGCATAATAGATCGTATGTTAAGCCCGACCAACCAGGCGAAACGATACCAAAGCCAAATATCCTTGGCACTAAAGTAATGCTCGGTATTTGGTGGGACCAAAAGGGTCCTATCTATTATGAGCTGGCCAGAAAATCACAGGGAACGTATACCGAATGAAACATATTCATTTGAAGCGAGATTTGACCGCAAAAAAGCCCAGAATATGCGGCCAGACATGAAACCGTAATATTCCATCATGACAACTCTAGATCACATGTTGTAGTACCAGTTATAATGTATTTAGAATGAAGTGGTTGGGAAGTTTTGCCTCACCCGCTTTGTAGTCCAGACAACTAATTGCTTAGATCGATGCAAAACGTTCTCTCTGAGATACGCTTCACTTTGGAACAAAGTATTCGATAGAGGGTCTTACAATTTAAGTTAATTTAAGACATTATAATGATATACGACTGAAGCTACGATTGAAACAATTTTAAGACTTTATAAAGATATACGACTGAAACTAATTAAAGACTTTATACAGAAAATTACAGATTGAAGTTCAAGTCTTTATAAAGACCTAGGATTTAGCTAAACTCTATAAATTTCAACGATTAACATTAGTTTAATACTTTTTAACCCTCCGTTAGTCGAAATCATTTTTAATCGAGACTAGTCACAATGCATCAAATTGATATTGTTACGAAATTGTACTTGAATTCAAATATAACGATTTTAACGGCTGATTTAAAAGTAGCCTAATGCTTTCAAATAACAGTGCTGTAATAGCAAACTGTAACATATCTGTGGGCATTATTAACATTGAATAAAAGCTTTCAGTTGACCATTGATCGTAAGTATGGCAACGCTGTTTGCTGCGACCTTTTATTCGAATTCGAATATTCAGTTAAAGAACATTGTAGAAATAGAGCTTTCTAGATGGTAATGCAGTGTTATAAATAGTGACAGAGGTTGCAGTATACTATAGTTAGTGAGTTTAGCAGAGACGCTATTCGAATAAACATCAACTGAGTGCCTTAAAGTGTGCTGTATTTTTCAAGTGAATTCGTGTACATTATAAAATGTCTGTATTTCTGAGAATTTATAAACGTGTATAAAAAAAACATTGAGTGACTATTTAATTCTGTTGTTGTACATTTTAATAAAAAAAGAGTTGTTACCATTTTCAAACTACTAAACTGCTTTTATTTGCCAATCCCGAAATCCCGATAGCGAAAATCCCGGGATTTTTCGGGATCTGGATTTCCGTTTTTCACAAATCCCGGGATTTTTCGGGATTAACAAATCCCGGAATATTATGAGATTTTTGATATTTTAGGAAGATTTTTGAAGCACCCAAAATACATAGAAAGCTAAATTTCAGCATATTTATAATACTAATCTCGCTTCAAATCCAAACGCAGCCAGATTTTTTCATTTGAATCAGGGAGCAGCACGTCTACCTTGCATTGACAGACTTTTACACAATTTACACTTTTACGAAATTTATGTTCAAGTTATTTTCTGAAATGTAGCCCGATTACCGCAATACTTTACAGTATAATTTCAGAGTACTTACAACTTATTTTGTGCAAAATTGTATAAGGATATTTAGGACTGCTCAAACAGTACTCCGGGGGACAATTGTATGGAGGTAGGGAAAATCATGGACCATTTTATTTTAATTCAATGCATTAGTTTTTGATTTGTTATATTTTTACTTAAATATATTAATGAAATTAATAGTTTTTATTCTTGAATTTGATGTTTTTGACGTTTAACTAAAATCCTGAAGTCCCGAAAAATACCGGGATCCTTTCCATTTCTAAAATCCCGAATCCCGGGATTTGTAAAACCAAGTCCCGTTTGGCATCCCTAGTTGCCACTAACGGAGGGTTAAAACACTAGTTACTATTGAAGCTAATTTAACCCCCAATCTCTAGAATATCGTTACGAAAAACTATAACCAGAGATTGGGAAATCGGGCTATTTCCCCTCAATTTTGTTGATGCTGTCTACACTGAGGAAACATTATGTTAAAGAATCGACAACGTTTGGAGTCACTTTAACACATTATGGTGTGACATTTTTCGACAATTAACACTGAGCTATTGTTTTATTTAATAAAATTGTACACAATTTGATTGTTTTCTTTTTAAGAACAATTTCTAAATAGGTCATTTGTGACTAATTATAGCCTTGAGCCTTGATTATCGAAAATTTAAACAATTAATTTAAAAAATGTAATTTGTTTTAATTGATTGTTGTTGCAAACTCAAACTTTTACAAATTGTGAGCACTTTTTATAGGCTGTACTTAACAGGACATGTCGTGTCATATTTTTATAGTTATGATACCTGTTACACCAATCATCACCAGTGAGTGATTCAACCCATGAGTCACTGTTCCACTGACCATTATGTGGAAGGTAGATATGTGTGTGTTGAAAGTATCTGTGTGGTGACATTACCATGCAAAACAATCCATGTAGACATAGTTTTTATTTTAGTTTTTAATTTGTTTGTTTCTTTTTTTTTTCATTATTTTTCATTATTTTTTTTTTTGTTTTATGAAGAAAAATATACTACAATACTAAATAATGGGTATAATATAAAATTTTATAAAATAAGAAAAACGTTAACATTTTTAAAATATCGATTAGTTGACTGGTCACACAAATATGTACATAGTTGGTGAATTTTTGTAAAATATTACCCCAGTCTTAGTTAAAACCTTCAAGTGCATGGACAAATATTTTATTTTAAAACGTATTTAGTTGAACTTTAGTGTGATTATTTTATGTAAATGAACAATAAATTAAAAAATAAATAAATAAATAAATAAAAATATAGTAAAGAATTTGAATAAAAGTAGCAAGTGAATTAATATTAAGGCTTTATGAAAAAAGACATGCATTGGTTAAAAATTTGTATATTTTTTACATTTTTAACGCTTATTAAAGTTGGTGCAGAAGTTATAGGAAGAGGTATTTTAATAAAAAAATAAAAATAAACAAAAATTTTTAACTAAATTTGCATGAAAAATAAATAAAATTGGTTCCATAGTTTTTTTAATGATCTTAAAACATATTGAACGATATGGCATTATGTTTAGGGGACAAAAATTATCTGAAAACTGGACGCAAGTGCATTCATTAGTTAATTTAAAATACAAATTCTAATATTAATCTTTCAAACACTTCAATTAAATTGGTAAAATTTACATTCCAAAATTAGTTTTTGGTATTCCGAAACATGTACCTGAACACTTAGACTGTAAACCTCCAAAGAGTATATAGAAAAAGTGGAAGACAAGTCGGAGCAGCAACCAATCGCAAGTAACAAGCCACACTATAAAGGCCACGTAATGGCTCTAGTAATAACAAGATTTACATGTTTATTAAATGAAAGATCGTTGTCCAAAATAACACCTAATGTTTTAGGACACCATCTCCAATGCAACGTTATCGATTACTGTTCTTACATTCACATCCAAATTTCTTAAAAAAATCATTACTTTACATTTCAAAGGGTTCAATTCAAAGAAATTTTCTCTAGATCATTCCACTACATGTCCATGATCCACATTAATACTGGTTTGAAACATTTTAAAATGAACCCTGTCTATGCTTTTTAGTGTCTAATAAAAATTAATTGCTAAATAAAAAATTTACTTTCAATTGTAAAGACATAATTATGTACGTTTCTTTCTTATAATTTTCGGGATTTTAGATTTCTCGAAACCCCGGGTAGGGATTTCGGGAACCCCGGGATTTTTAAAAATTAGTAGGCCTACGGTTTAACGACTAATGTATAATCTATTGAAACGAAGAAGATGAGGAAACTGTGTCCCACCAATTCTGCAATTCTTGGAACACCCTTCCTCTCCAGGTAACTCATCTACCAAGGATGAATCTGAGACCTATCCATTCCTTAATCAGAGATTCTGGTTTGTTCAGTTTTGAATAGTCCCAAGTGAGCTACTGGATGAGTGGCTGCCCATGGAATCTAACCTACTCATATGTGCGATTTCATGTCAATCGGATAATCTAGTTAGAAATGGCAGTTTTATTTCCAAATAACTAGAATTACATAAATTGATCTGTTGCATCTTCAGACCAAAATAACCGAGACCGACCGAAACCGATTTATTCAGGCCGAAAGCAAACCGAAACAAATATTCAGCCAAAAAATCATTATTCGGTCCAATCTGAAACTTTTCAAATGTACATCAGAAATTTGTGAAGTGGCCAAAAGTTGAATATCATTATTAGGGCAGAATTAGAGTGTCCAAAAAACCGGCAAATTTAAAAAACCGGTTTTCGGTTTAACCGAAAAAAATGTGTTTTTGAAAAAACCGGTTAAACGGTTTCGGTTTTTGTCTTCAAAAAAACCGGTTAACCGATTTATGTTAAATTTTTATTTAATATGAAAAAGGTCTCCTTAAATTTATTTTTATTTGTGGACGCTAATAGGAAATGTGTTAAGAATTGTGTACTAAATCTTCGGAAATTTAGCATTTTTTAAAGCTCTATCTTTATGCAATTATTTTATATTGTTACGTTTTAACCTTTTCAAAACGTTTGGTTTATTTCCTTTAAATAAACCGGATACTTTTGATTGCAAATAAAAGCCGTTTAGTAGTTTAAAAATTGTAACAACTCTTTATTTATTCAAATGTACAACCACAGAATTAAATAGTCATTCAATGTTTTTTATACACGTTTGTAAATTCGCAGAAATACAGACACTTTATAATGTACACGAATTTACTTGAAAAACACAACACACTTTAAGGCACTAAGTTGATGTTTATTCGAAAAGCGTCTCTGATAAACTCACTAACGACTGCAACCTCTGTCACTATTTATAACACTGCCATCTGCACTCTAGATTGTTCTTTAACTGTCAAAATTCGAATATTCTAGTTCATACGCCATCTGTGGTGTACTTTCTACAATGTTCTTTAACTGAATATTCGAATTCAAACAGCGTTGCCAACTTACGATCAATGGTCAACTGAAAGCTTTTATTTAATAATGTCCACAGATATGTTACAGTTTGCTATTACAGCACTGTTATTTCAAAGCATTAGGCTACTTTTAAATCAGCCCTTAAAATCGTTATATTTGAATTCAAGTACAATTTCGTAACAATATCTTTTACTAAATATTGTCAAATACTATAATTTTCTATAAAATAAATCAATGTTTTTAAAAATGGTATCAACGTTTTTCATAAATATGTTTGATTGAGCTTTAGAAAATATATTTCATTAAAACCGGTTAACCGTCTTACAAAAACCGGTTTGGCATAAAACCGAAACCGGTGGAGCTTACAAAGATGAAAAAACCAGTTGACCGGTTTTCGGTTTCGGTTTTGGATACTCTAGGCAGAATCACAATTTTTTGGAAATAAATCTGGCATTTCTTTCTAGCTACGGAGTATTCGAAAATGGGCCTTTCAAATACTGCAGGGGCGGCGCTATGGGAACTCAAAGTGCTATTTTTTAGTTTTCCGTCCGATTTCAAACATTTTTGGAAACCGCTTCTTCGAAATTGAAATTTAAAAATATTTTGTTAGTTAGACAACTAAATAACCAATAATATACAAAAGATTTCAGAGCAATATCGATTATGGATCCAAAAATAAAAGATTTTCAATTTAAAAATTCAAAAAATAGTAGATTTTTGCTGGTTTTTGGACTTAACTCTTTTATTAAAAAGAAACTTTCTTTAAGAACATATCGAGCCCTTAGCGCCAAATTATCGTAAGCGACAAAACACAAAGTTTACAGGAGAAGGTTTTTTTTTGATTATTTTGAAATCAAATAGAATTAAAAAATGTTATGATGCGATATAATATAATTTCGTTCAAGCTATTTGTCTACTTTTCAAAACTATTTATAACTTTTGACAATTAAAAATTCATGGAATACTTTATAGAAAAATATGACAAAAAATGTTTTTTATTGAATTTTTGCACAGATACAAATTTTTCGAATTGAAATTAAATTTTTATTTGTGAACACTTTTTAATGAAATTTCACAGTTATGTAGATTTTTCTATTTAAAATGTAAAAATAAAAACGAATTTCGAAATTTATTATCAGCAATCCGACCATTCCCAAAAAAGTGTTGAAAATTTCCAAAAAATGCTAATTTTTAGTTTTTTCACTATAATATCCATACCAGGGTAGGGGTTATCGGGACCCTTTACAAAATAATTAGAAAAATATTGAGCCACCTATAATCGGTTACTATATTTTGATATCGGATACGCGATTTGAGAATTTTTGACCTAAATTTTTATTTTATATAAAAAATATGTGTTTTTTGAAAGGACCTGGTCCCCTCGGTAACAACAATTTTGAAATTTGTTTTCCTTTAAAATATATTTTAGCTTGCAGAAAGTAGAAATTCGTTTTACATCCTGTCAGAAATTTTTTGAGATAACTTAAAAAGAAAAAAACGTATTTTTTCCCAAAAAATTAGAGAAAAATCGGCTTTTTAAATTTTTTTAAATTCAAATGCTTATAACTTTGGACTTAGTCATTATTTTTAAACACTTCTTTTTCTATTTGACACATACATACATATGTTGTTAGTCCAATGAAGGAAAACTGGAGAAAATCGGAAAATATTTGGATACGCTGTTATCAAAAAACTGGAGTAGGGTGGGTAAAAATGTTGACAATTTAATTTTCAAATGCGAATATCTCCTAAGCTATAATAGATAATTGATAGCTACGACGAAGTTTTTTGTAGTGCTCGATGAGAAGATTCTACACTTATGTATAATTTCATTGAAATCGGAACTCAAACCAAGAAATAATATCGTTTTAAAAATGTAACATACCCGAGGTGTTCTACTTTGAGGGCCCTTGGTCGCGCCCCTGGTGGGCCCATGAGTTCCATGTTCAAAACTTAAATTCGACAACACTTCTTCTTTGCGCATGTGAAATTTCATAAAAAACAATCTAACCATTTAGAAGTTACAGATTTATTTTCCACTTTTTATACCCTTCACCTTCGTGAGAAGGGTATATATAAGTTTGTCATTCCGTTTGCAATTTCTACATTTTTCATTTCCGACCCTATAAAGTATATATATTCTGGATCCTTATAGATAGCGGAGTCGATTAAGCCATGTCCGTCTGTCTGTCTGTCCGTCTGTCTGTTGAAATCAATTTTCTGAAGACCCCAGATATCTTCGGGATCCAAATCTTCAATAATTCTGTCAGACATGCTTTCGAGAAGTTTGCTATTTAAAATCAGAAAAATCGGTCCATAAATAACGGAGATATGAGGAAAAAACCGGAACAACCTCGATTTTTGCCCTATTTTTGATCTATATCTGGATAACTAAGTCATTAATATAGACAATATGGATATCTAATGATAGATATTTCAAAGTCCATTGAAACTAGATAAGGCTATAGTAAGTTGGACCTACAATGGGTCAAAATCGGGAAAAATATTTTTTAACCCGATTTTTTTTTTCATCAAAAATTTTTTTTTGTCATAAATTTTTTTCCCTCAAAAAAAATTTAAAAACTAAAAAAAAAAATTTTGAAAAAAATTTTGAAAAAACGTTTTTTAAAAAAAATGAAAAAACAATATAAAAAAAAAAATTAATTTTGTTTACCTAAAAATATTAAAAAAAACTTATTTTAAAGTATAATTTGGTGAAGGGTATATAAGATTCGGCACAGCCGAATATAGCTCTCTTACTTGTTTTTCTATACCACTGTGTGTCGCTTACGATAAAATTTGTTTACTGTAAAATATAAACATTGACTTACGATAAAATCTTACCCCCTATATTTTTGATGTTATTAACAATTTTGATAACGCTTACTGCAATAAAACAAAAAATTTAAAAATGTCGCTTACGATAATTTGGCGCTAAGGGCTCGATATAACAATTATCTTTACGGAGAACATTTTGGTAAAAATATAATATAAAAAAATATGTTCTGTTTTTCGAATATGTCGCCCCTATCCCTTCGGAATTTGACCTTTTTTTATTAAAATTTCAAGTTTGGGCCACATGTTCGAAAATCCCAAAGTTGGGATCGGGAAACATAAAGCAGCTTTGCAAACCTTGATGTGATCCCTATTTAGCCCCAAAGGAAATTTGGACTCTATGGGCAAAATTGTAAATTGATGATTTTCGTTCCAATTTTTAGGAATTGCGGGATTCCCTTTGATAATTTTTTTTTTAGAATGACAAATTTAAAAAATTTTTAAAATTTAATTTTGAAATTCCAATAACTCGGAAATCTTTGAAATCGAATGGAAACAAAAAAAATGGCATGTGTTTAAAAATTTAACATGTCGAAGGAACCCTACTTAGAGCCCCCATAGCGCCTCCCCTGGAGCATTTCTAGGGTTAATATTAATAACATAAAATCGAATACTCCTTGTATACGCCCACATTAAATTGTATCCCCCACTGTGCTGTGTAAGTATAACAATTTAAAAAAGATAATTTCCTAAATATACAACAAGAACCTCAAAAGTTCCAATATAGAACCTAGTGGAATAACTTTATTAAGGCACTTAGACCGAGAAGTTAAAGTCCCGCAATCATATTGTTACGAAATTGTACTTGAATTCAAATATAACGATTTTAAGGGCTGATTTAAAAGATGGCGTATGATCTAGAATATTCGAACTTTGACAGTTAAAGAGCAATCTAGAGTGCAGATGGCAGTGTTAGTGGCAGAGGTTGCAGTAGTTAGCAGTTTATCAGAGACGCTATTTGTGCCAACTGAGTGCCTTAAAATGTGTTGTATTTTTCAAGAATTTATAAACGTGTATAAAAAAACATTGAGTGATTATTTAATTCTGTTGTTGTACATTTTAAATAAATAAAGAGTTGTTACAATTTTCAAACTACTATACGGCTTTTATTTGCAATCAAAAGTATCCGGTTTATTTAAAGGAAATAAACCAGCGTTTTGAAAAGGTTAAAACGTAACAATATTATGATTAACAGACAGCTCTCTGAAAACAAAGAAATATCAATGCACTCACATTCTATCGTTCTCAGTTATATCAAGTAATACTGCAGTAGTGTTATACCCCTTCCTAAATCAGGATTGGTAATAATTTATCCTTCTTGATGTATCCAAATAATCCAACATCTGTTGCCTCAAAATAACTTCCAAAACTTTCGAGACATTGGATGTTTGAAAATGGTGTAAATGGTGATTTTAAATTCATTTTCAAATTTCAGAGCTGATGCGACACGGGTTACATTATCCGATTGTACCAAGTGTCACAATAATCCGACAAGCAATCCTCTAAATTCCCAAAAACAATTCTGCAAAGTGATTGCAAATAAGCGTTTTATTGATTTTCGGAAATGATTTTCAAGTGGAACCAATTATGAACTGATTCCCATAGTATTTGTTATATACCAATATTAATGTGAAATTTATTTTATCAAAGACTTTATAAAATAATTAATTGCCTTTACTTTTAAATTTCAGATGATTCACACGAAATGTCAGCTTTATCTGAGACAACTCTTCCCATAGCCCTACAACTATCCAAGTCTATACAAGTGATGGAGCATGAAATGGATAAAAGTAGTGAACATACAAAGTATCAGGGTACTACGAATGATATAGAGGTATTTAAAGACAAACTAGGACCACATATGGAAAAACAAGATGAAGCGCCTGAGGAAGAAGCAGCAGATGAAGAAGCCCAGCCGGAAGCTGATCCTGAAGCTGAACCAGCAGCAGAAGCAGAAGCGGAAGAAGTAGCTGAGCCTGAAGCAGAACCACCTGCTGAGGAAGAACCCAAACCTGAAGAGCCACAAGATGAAGAAGAAGTTCCAACCGCACCAGAAGCAGAGGAGGAAACAGTAAAAGACCCAGAACCGGAGCCAGAACCCGAACCCGAACCAGAGCCAGAACCCGAACCAGCTGCAGAAGAAGAAAAAGAAGATCCACCACCAGAAAAACCACCTCAACCCGAGGATACAGCACATACCGATGAAGCTGCTGCCGCTAATGATGAATCAGAAATGCCTAACGATGAACCAGCTAAAGATGAACCAGAGCAAGATAAAAAAGATGGGGAAAATGTAGCAGAAGATGAAAAAACTAAAACTACTGCTGCTAAAGATCATGATGAAACTGAAGTTTCATGTTTTACTTGCACCAGCGTTGAGGATTTAAAGTGTCATATAAAAGCCACACAGCAAGTTCCATGTCCCAAAGTCAATGAGGGCGATGCGGGAAAACATAATGGTTGTTATACGCTTTATCAAGGTAGGTAAATAAAGAGATTTATACAGGGTGTGTTCTGTTAGTAGTTCAAATAGCGTCATATACCTTTTTCAATAGTAAATACAAAATGTGTCAATCCGTTCTCGAAATATTGGTTGTAGAACCTCAAAAGATTTTTAAGTTTTTCAAAATTGTCACATTTATGGTCATTTCCATTATGCAAAAATAAGAGTAACTGAAAAATAAGAAGGTCTTTATATGCCATTTAGTCTTCATGTTCCTATATTTAAACAAGTAAGAGAGCTATATTGAGCTGTGACGAATCTTACATACCCTTCACCAAATTATACTTCAAAATACAAATTTTAAATATTTTTAGGTAAACAAAATTTAGTTTTTTTCAGTTTTTGGAAATTTTTTTTTCGAATTTTTATTTTATTTTTTTTTAAATTTTCAATTCTTTTTTTTTAATTTTAAATTTTTATTTTTTATTTTTCAATTTTTTTTTGTGAAAAAAATTTGGGTTAACATATACGTCGTTATAAGACCATGATTTCAAATTATTTCACAATCTTTTCTGTATAAAAATGTAAAAAAATTTGTGTATAACAGTTTTTCTATAGAAAAATGTTAGTATAACAGAGTTATCTACAGAAAAATTTGTGTATAACAGTTTTTCTACAGACAAATTTGTGTATAACTGTAGAAAAATTTTGTGTATAACATTTTTTTCAATAGAAAAATTTGTGTATAACTGATTTTTTAAAGAATAATTTGTGTATTACAGTTTTTTTCTATAGAAAGTTTATGTATAACCGTTTTTTTTCTCTATAAAAATGAGGGTATAACAGTGTTTTCTGTATAAAAATTTGTGTATAACAGGGTTTTTCTATAGAAAAAATTGTGTATAACAGTTTTTTCCATAGAAAAATTTGTGTATAACAGATTTTTTCCATAGAAAAATTTGTGTATAACAGATTTTTTCCATAGAAAAATTTGTGTATAACAGATTTTTTCCATAGAAAAATTTGTGTATTACAGTTTTTCTATATAAAAATGTGGGTATAACAGAGATTTCTATATAAAAGTTTGTGTATAACAGAGATTTCTATATAAAAGTTTGTGTATAACAGTTTTCTCTACAGAAAAATTTATGTATAACAGTTTTTCTAAAGAAAAAATTGTGTATGGCAGTTTTTCTATATAAAAATGTGGCTATATCAGAGTTTTCTATAGAAAAATGTTGTGTATAACAGTTTTTTCTATAGAAAATTTATGTATAACAGTTTTTTTCTGTATAAAATGTGGGTATAACTGTGTTTTCTATAGAAAAATTTGTGTATAAAAGTTTTTTTTAAAGAAAAATTTGTGTATAACAGTTTTTTCTACAGAAAAATTTGTGTATAACAGTTTTTTCTTGGTTCTGCCCCATTGTGCATTTTAAGGACATAACATGAAAATGTGTTTGACTTTTCATAGCAATGACCAACAGCTCGTTTGAGCATGCTTCAATATTATACTCGATATTATTATACCCTGATTTTTACACTTGTGCGTAAACATTTTTCTTTTTTGTTATTGCTACTGCTGTTGCTATTGTTCGTTCGCATTGAATGCGTTTTTGAATTGTTTAAAGTGCCTAAACCTACCTTCACACAATAAAAAATTTAAATTTTTTTTTTTTCAAAAATAAATTTTTCAACTTTTTGTAAAATATTCCAGAAAATATTTAATTTTTTTTTTAATTTATTGTTAATTTTTTTATTTTTTTTAATATTGTTCACAATCCGTAAAAAAAGGTCTATCACGGTTATATGTCATAAATTGCCCAAAAATGCATGAAACACATTTTTGGGACCATATTTAAAAATTTTTCCTATAGCAAAAAATGGGGCAAGGACGGGCAGCTGGAAATTTTTGAAGTTGGTAAAGGATAATCAAAGAATTTATTTTGAAAATATGGAAAATATTGAGATTGATACTTTTCAAAAAATGAGGTCTGTTTTGTATGTCCCAATATGTTCTTCAATATTGCACAAAGGGATTTCATAGCCCCGGACTTGGTGCCTTCAATAGATCCAAAAATCAAAAAAATCCCAATTTTGGGATTTTTGAAAAGTTTTTTTTTGGGAATTGTGGGATTGTCATTAATAATTCGCAAATATCTTTTTCATTTATGGATTTGGATTAAAAAACGAATCATAAACAAAACTTTTATTGCATTTTAAAAATTTAAATTTTTCAAAAAAGTCAGCTACCATTTTTTATTCCCATATTTTTGAAAAAAGTCTTCTATAATTTTTTTAATTCTTAAATTTTTTTACATTTCTGGAAAGAGGACATTCCGCAATGTTTTTTGTAGATCTCGACTAGTAGATTCCATACATATATAAAAATCTTTTAAATCAGATCCCAAACAAAAATTTGGCATAATTTTTAACTACCCATTGTGCATCGTTAAATCGACTCATAAAGTGATTCGGACTCCGTGTATATTCGATTTTTACTTTGATTGTAATGTAAAGCACTCAAATTGGGCATTAAGCCAGCTGAGAATTTAATTAAATTTAGTTTTCATTAATATAATGAAAAATTTTCTTTTTAGTTTTCATTAATATAACGAACTCTTTTTCTACTTTCAGCTGACACAAATACCACCATGCGTGGCTGTGTGGATGAATTGGCCGAAGAGGGTCTCAAATATTGTCTAACCAATGAGAAACTCTGTAATTTATGCTACAAAAACGGTTGCAACAATGAAGTGGCACCCAAAAGTAATGCCAACCTGCTACAGTTTAACTTGTATCCGATGCTGCTCTTAAATATTTTTGCCATCATTACAATTAAGAAATTAACAAATGTTTCATTAATATAATTGCGGATAAAAAAAAACGGATTTTATTTAACACATACTAGATACACATTTACCAACTCGAATAAACATTTAGAAAAATCAATCATATTAATTTAATTAATATTTAGTACATACATACATTCATACATTTAATTCTTTGTTTATTTATGTATTTTTGAAAACTCTATTAAATAATAATGATTAAATAAGAAAAGCTGCATTCAAAATGTTCAGATTTTATTTAAAATTCCACAATGTTGTTAGAACAATTAGCAATAAAGCAAATTGTACACCGTGTTGAGCAGCCCCAGATTTAAGATTATTACAGTCCTTTTTATAGCAATCATTACACTGAAGATTACTTTTATCTTTACAGACTTGCTGATTTTGTTTGGAGGCATCAACCATACAACCACGAATGGCCACACCATCTAGGAAGAGATAAAAAAAGATAATTAAATCATAAATCATAAATCCCTTATGATAATCTAAATACTAACTCCAAATTCCATGGAAACAACCTTCCGCCGCTGAACTAGTGCTGGTGCGACACTTTTGACCTGTAAGGGTATCTGCATCATCCCAACACTTTTCATTCAAATCACTGCGGCACACAATGCAAGTAAATTCTATTGTTTGTGCTTTGCTATTGCAACCATTGGCATTATTGCATTTGTTGCAAGTAGCACTATCGCCATCTTTGCAGTTGTCGAGCGTTAGATCGGCATTATCGTGCAGACAACCTCGATTAATTGTATCGCTAGTCAGTTGAGTGTAACAATATTCGGTGTCACTGTAGAGAATTTGTTTTTCGCAATTCTTAAATTCCTGGCCAGTTTGCTGCTTAAAACAGTCATTTGTTGCATCGTTGCTGGAGCACTGATGGCACTTGAGCACTTGATCATATTTATACTTTAAATTATTGCAATTATCCGAAGAGCAAAAGACGCAACCTTCACCAGTGGCCGTACATTGATTGTCCTTGGTATCGGACTTGCAGCCACGTGTCATGTCAGTCTCACTCTTGCCCTTGGTATAACATTGGTCTTTGTCTTCGTAATTGGGACAGGGCTTGGAAACTAAACTATTCGTTGCCACATCCGTACAGCTGCTGCCAGTGCACTGATAACAGTTGATGCGCTTCGTGGGGAAGATGCCAGTGTTACAGTTGACGCTGTCACACGTCTCACAGGTATTTGCATCGGTACATTGTGTAATATCGCTGTCACTGGCACAGCTTCTAACAACTAGTTTATTAGCCACCTTCTTAATACATTTCTTTACACCCTCAGCACAGATTTGATTGTACTTAAGATCGTTGGCGGTCATATCGGTTTGTGAACACTTTTCGTCGGTACCATCGCATTTTTTGCAAATAAGTTGATTGTTTTTACCAGCATCAGTGAGGACACAATTATTTTCGGCTGTGCAAGCTGTGGCTTCTTCGGCTGTTTTGCAGCCCCTTACAATGTTTCCACTGGTATCTAGGAGTAAAAAGGAAAATGTAATTAATAAAGACTCGGGCCATAGAGAAAATATATGTACATAGAGCGGAAATTAGAAAAATACTCAAACAAAAAAGTTACAGATACGAATGTTGATTTCACATAGTTTTTTTTAGTAATAATTTCTCACCACTTAGGTTTTTGATAACTGAGTTAGGTCTTTGACAGTAGAGTTTCCGATCTAAGTGTATTAATCTATGACTCGGACCATAGAGAAACATAGATCGGAAACTAGAAAAAAAACTACTCAAAATAATCACACATACGAGTGTTGTTTTTGTTTTCACATAGTTTTTTTTACTAATACATTCTCAGCACTTAGGTTTTTGACAACTGAGTTAGGTCTTTGACAGGAGGGTTTCCACTCTATGTCTATTCTCTATGACTCGGACGTTATAAATGAAATGAAGAGTTAAATAATTCTAGTGTTTCAAGAACTTCTGAACCGCTTAAGTCTTACAAATTTGAACAGATTTTTTTAAGTTTCCAAAAATTTTATGAATTTTAAAAAGGATGTCTCATGTAAGGACGGCGTCGATAAAAAAAGCAACACATATTTTTATACCGACCATCAAAAATATGGGGGATATATTGGGTTTGTCATTCCGTTTGTAACATATCGAAATATTGGTGGAAGAATCAAGAAGTATATATATTCTGGGACTTTATAAAATTCCAAGACGATATACCCTTCTGTTGTTGGCACGATATACCCTCGAGGGAAGAATATTTTCTGATGATCAGAAAAGTTTGGCATTGAAATTGGGCATAATAGGTCAACTAGAACCAGCGTTATAGACCAAAATGTGGGACTAATTCCAAAATGGTTGATATTTTTTTTGCTATTTTCTTTAAATATATTGCAGATCAATGGGTCAAAATCATGAAAAACATTTTATTTACACGATTTTTTTCACCAAAAAGTTTTGTTTACCAAACAAAATGATATATCTTGTTATTACTTCTTATACCCTTCACCATGACTGGCAATGGTATATATAAGTTTGCCATTCCGTTTGTAATTTCTACATTTTTCATTTGCGACCCTACAAAGTATGTATATATTCAGGATCGTTATAGATAGCGAAGTCGACATAGCCATGTCCGTCTGTCTGTCCGTCTTTATGTTGAAATCAACTGTCCGTAGCCCCCAAATAACTTACATACATGATTCATACATCAATATATCGAGAATTCTTCCGGCACGGTTGCTATTTAAAATCGACAAAATCGGCCCACAAATGGCTGAGATATAAAGAAAAAATTGGGACAACCTCGATTTGTTACTCATTGTACCCTTCACCATGAGTGGCAAGGGTATATATACATAAGTTTGTCATTCCGTTTGTAATTTCTACATTTTTCATTTGCTACCCCACAAAGTATATATATTCTGAATCGTTATAGAAAGCAGAGTCGATATAGTCATGTCCGTCTGTGTGTTGAAATCAACTTTCTGAAGCCCCCAAATAACTTACATACACGAATGATACATCAATATCTCCGAAATTCTTCCGGCTCTGTTGCTATTTAAAATCGAGAAAATCGGTCCACAAATGGCTGAGATATAAGGAAAAAACCAGGACAACCTCGATTTTTTACCTATTTTTGACCCATATCTGGATTACTAAATCATTATTATAGACAATATGGATATCAAATGATAGATATTTCAAAGACCTGTGCAACGACGTATATAAGACCATAGTAAGTTGGACCTACAATGGGTCAAAATCGGAAAAAATATTTTTTAACCCGAATTTTTTTTTCATCTAAATTTTTTTTTTGTCATGATTCTTTTTCCAAAAAAATTAATTAAAGAAATTAAAAAAAAAAATTTTGAAAAAACTTATTTTAAAAAAAATTAAAAAACAATTTGGAAAAAAAATATTTTTTAAAAAAATTTTAAAACATTAAAAAAAAATTTTGATTTTGTTTAAATAAAAATATTAAAAAAAAAAATATTTTTAAGTATAATTTGGTGAAGGGTATATAAGATTCGGCACAGCCGAATATAGCTCTCTTACTTGTTTTATCTATATCTGGATTACTAAGTCATTAATATAGACAATATGGATATCTAATGATAGATATTTCAAAGTCCATTGCAACGATGTATATAAGGCTATAGTAAGTTGGACCTACAATGAGTAAAAATCGAGAAATATTTTTTTTAATCCGAATTTTTTTTAATACAAAAAAATTTTTTGGTCATTAATTCTTTTTTTAAAATTAAAAAAAAAAAATTGGAAACAACTTTTTCAAAAAAATTAAAAAACAATTTCGAAAAAAATATTAAAATTTTGCTTACCTAAAATATTTAAAAAAATTATTTTAAAGTATAATTTGGTGAAGGGTATATAAGATTCGGCACAGCATATAGCTCTCTTACTTTCTGTGAAAATGACAGAACATAACATCGACAAGAGTTGTCCACACGAGACAAGAAATTGTTCGCCGAGTGAACAAGTTGATGGCTCATTAAGACGGGGGTTACAAAGTGTTTCGTTTTTTTTGAAACGAAACAGTTTTCGTGATTTGTTACAAAGAGTTTAAAGGCGTCAATTCATTCCCGCCTTGGCAAACGTCATGTTTAAGAGATATGTCACTTTTGTATAAAGGGTTAGAACTAGAACCGCTTTCTATAACTTAAGAAACAGCCCCTAGTCCCAGTTGCAACTTAACACAATGTAAATAGTAGTTTCAAACTAAAAAAAGTATTTATTTTATTGCAGTAATTTTTTTATTCAATTATTGCCATTAATATATATTTTTTTAGTGAATTGATTTTTAATACCTCTGGTAATATAACAAGCTTTTAATAATTTATCATTATAAAGATTTTGTACTAATGACAAATTGACTTAAAAGTATTTTAGGAATTAAAAAAATAATTTATTTCAATTAATTTTAGAAATTCTATATACATATGTATATCTTTTCAATTATGTATGAGAATTTAGAATCCTATTAGTTTAAAATCAAAATGAATAAAAGAAAAATACATCAAAATGTTTATCGCCATTTGAAATACTTTTTTGCAAACTACTTAATTTCTAAACAAATTCATTGAATATTTAATAAAGTTAATCGATTTTTAGATTCAAAATAATATAACGCCTTAAATAGGCCAATACATGCTTGTATTATACTTGAACGAGAGCTATAAAAAAGTAACTAGTAAATATGTGCGTATTTGCTCGTAAAAATGAAAATACAAGATAAGTGACAAACCTTTATCTACTAAATATATATTTAAGGTGAAAATTTTATTGACAGTAGATATTGTTTTTATTTATTTTTTATTATAAATAAAACAAAGAAAGTTGGCGAGTAATAAACCTACTCATTCTGTAATATCATTTGTAACAAAAGAGAATCGTTAGCTCAAAGTTAAATTGTGTCGATGATCGATTTGAATGGCCCATTGATACGGCTGAATATGAGCCATGGTTATATTGAATTTCAGCATATTGTTCAATTATCAGCCATAATTGTAGTATTGATCTGCGACATTAGCTTTTTTAAAAATAGAGGACCATAAATATAGGTATTTTAAGAAATGCTTATCGATAGGGTGGAAACAAACATTTTCGACAAGGCATCCGATCTTAGCCGTTCATATTGCTCTCGTAGTAATACTTATGTATTTTAGTTTTAAATTTAAAATTGTCCTTGAACATTTTATAAATATTTTCCTCAGTTATAAGCTATTGTATGGTTAACAAGTAAGAGAGCTATATTCGGCTGTGCCGAATCTTATATACCCTTCACCAAATTATACTTAAAAATAAAAATTTTAAATATTTTTAGGTAAACAAAATTTAAATTTTTTTCCAGTTGTTTTTTCGAAATAGTTTTTTAATTTTTTTTTTTTTAATTTTAAAATTTTTTTTTTTAATTTTATAAATTTTTTTATAATTTTAAAATTTTTTTTTTTGTTTTTAATTTTTTTAATATTTTGTGAAAAAAAAATTCGGGTTAAAAATATTTTTTCCGATTTTGACCCATTGTAGGTCCAACTTACTATAGCCTTATATACGTCGTTGCACAGGTCTTTGAAATATCTATCATTAGATATCCATATTGTTTATATTAATGATTTAGTAATCCAGATATGGGTCAAAAATCGAGGTTGTGCTGGTTTTTTCCTTATATCTCAGCCATTTGTGGACCGATTTTCTCGATTTTAAATAGCAACCGAGCCGGAAGAATTTCGGAGATATTGATGTATCATTCTTGTATGTAAGTTATTTGGGGGCTTCGGAAAGTTGATTTCAACACACAGACGGACAGACGGACATGGCTATATCGATTCCGCTATCTATAACGATCCAGAATATATATACTCTATGGGGTCGCAAATGAAAAATGTGGAAATTACAAACGGAATGACAAACTTATATATACCCTTGCCACTCATGGTGAAGGGTATAAAAACATGACCATGATGGGATCTCGATATATTTTTATTCAAATAGGTATTCTTTGGGGAGATGATTTCATCGTTGCAGTCAAATTTCTTTCCGCCGAACCATTTCTTCAGGTTTGGAAACAAGAAATAGTAACTCGGTGCTAAATCCGTAGAATAGGGCTAATGAGGGTGCAATTAATTAAAAATTAGCCTAATTCATGGATTTGCAGACCCTTGCATTGTCCTGGTAAAAAACAACTTCTTTCTTGGCCAAATGTGGTATTTTTTTTTTCAAATCCTCATTAAATCGACCAAATAAGTTGGCAGATTGATAGTCAATGTGGATTATAACGCGAACATAAAAAAACGGTCGCCATGACTTTATCGGCTGACAAACCCACCTTAGCCTCTTTGGCGCCGATTCATCCCGAGAAATTCAGTGTTTTGACTGTTGTTTGGTCTGTAGTGTGTTGTGGTCTATTCACGTTCCATTCACGGTTACAAAACGAAGCCAAAACTCGCCCATATTGCGCCAAACATTTCTTCGAAGTTATCACACGATTGCGTTTGTGAGCAAATGCGTCACCCATCTTGCGTAAAGCTTTCTCATACTCAAGTGATCATTTAAAAATTTAAACATCTCAGCCATGTGAAATGCCTATGGCTTCCACAATCTCTCGCACTTTCCATAACTGGGCATCCAAAACGTTCGGCATCTTCCGTAAACCACTTTTTTACCATTTAAATTAATGGTGCAGAGTTTCCATAGTATTTATCAAGCTTAGCCTTTTGATTTTTTGGCTGATGTATTTTTCAAAAAAAAAAAAAATAACAGGAGCTGTGTTGTACTTTCAGTTAAAAGGCGGGAAATTTAAAAAGTTGCCGATTTATTGAACCATTATCTTATGAAATCAAAAATTATAAAATCTGACTAACAGTTCTAAAGTAATTAACAGTTATTCTTTAGGTATTTTGAACGCAGCTATTAGAAAAATTAACTTTGAATCTAAGCTAAAGCGAATTTCGAAATTCTGGAGAACCTTAAATTGTGCTACAAAATTGTCATTATTGTTTGAATACCTTTTTTCCATAGTGGCATGATGTCAAATCGGCCCAGAAATATGAAGGCACTCTGTGCTATTTTAAGAAAGGTAAACGTCTTTTTTGTAGACATTCCGTAATATATATATAAATATAATAAATTATATCCTTTTTTTAAAAGATTATTTCAAAAGATCTCACTAAAATCCTAAAAAAAAACTCAAATGTGTATACAAAAAGGATCTCAAATACCATATTTGCTATTATTTTTTGGTTGAATTGTTATGTTTTGTTTGTTTTTGTACACAAAATTCGTGGTTGTATTTTCAATTTAAAATTAAAATAGACATTATTCGATTAATCGAATAATTTTAAATTAACCGAATAAATCTAAACCCCCAATTATTTGCTCGGTTAACCGATTAAACCAGAAACCCGATTAATTGAATACCCTAGTGTTTAGGGTTTTTTGACTCTCGCTTTATTGTCAAATTCCCGTTTGGGATTTAGCGTAGACCAATAGGCAAGAAAGCGAAGACAGTTTAGCATAGACATGATTTGCGGCCAATCAATTATGAGAAATTATGTAGCAAAGCTAAATCGTAAAGTGAATTCAAAAAATACTTTTTTTTTTATAATTTTAAACTAGTGTCATTGGCCTCTACTAAAAATAGTTTATTTTGATTTGACCAAAAATATAATCAATTCTGGAATTGTCTTTATGGTTCCAGGTGAGAAACTCAAGAAGGCAGATCAATTAGAAACTTCAAAAATAATACAGTACATAAAAGCTATAGTAAGTAAATAATATTGAATATTCTCTCCCTATTGAATTCAAAATGCTAGAGCTTTGATAAAAAGGGTAGAAACAATTCGGTATAACCCACTAAATTATTATCAGTTTTTTCTATTTTACTATCACTTGGTTAAATTTTACTGATTATTAAAATAATAAATTTGTTTAAAAGATTAGTCATAGCTAAATTATTGACAAGGCATTTGTATTTCTATATACCTACCTGTTGAGGGATTTATACTTATTTATTGTGAAATAAATGGATAGACAAATCTAAACTAATAACCAGGGAAACCGGAAATATGCTCTAAAAAAAGCGTTTTAGGCGCTTTAAATATGCAGTAAAAACTTTAAAATATGCTCTTTAAATTTAAAAAATATGCTCTTAAAAAAACAAACTTTTACATAATTTTTAACCAAAAAAATTTACTTAAATTTTCAAATAAAAATCGTTGTCTATTGGATCTGAAAACATTTTTATACATAGAAAATGTTCTTTCGACATCAACTGATGTTACAGGAGCAAATTTAAAAGACAATATTTCTTTAACGCTTATAACGGTTAAGTTTGAATTAGAACTAAAATTTGATATTTAGATGGAGCTATTATTAAAATAGTGCTTATTTTATATTAAAACAAGTAAGAGAGCTATATTCGGCTGTGCCGAATCTTATATACCCTTCACCTAATTATACATCAAAATAAAAAATTTAAATATTTTTAGGTGAACAAAAATTTTTTCAGTTTTTTTAATTTTTTGGAAAAAAAATTTTATTTTTTAGGTGAACATTTTTTTCAGTTTTTTCTTTTTTGGATAAACAAATTTTTCGAATTGTTATTTTAAATTTTAAAAAAAAAATCTTTTTTTGGTGAAAAGCCATCTATTTTTCAATTTTGAATTTTAAACAAAGGAAGTAAAAACCTGTAACACAACAGCGAAAAATAAGTAAGACAAAATTTGTTATTGATAAACTCAAAATATGCTATTAAACAGTAAAATATGCTCTAAAAACGCAAAATATGACATAAATATGCTCTTAAAACAAATATATGCAAAAATATGTATTTAAGGGTAAAATATGCAAAAATATGCACTAACAAATCGATGCCAAAATTCTTAAATAGTTCTGAAACGTGTAAATATCTTATCCATGTGCTCATTAGACGCACCAGAAAAAACATGCATTTGCATATTTTGGTTTCCCTGCTAATAACGCATAAAAATATTAAACATTAGTACTTACCAATTTGTGTAAAACATTTTGTATATGTATTTGCATCAGTGGGACATGCTTGAGCTGTTTCTCCAAGATTTGTACTACATTTTGCAGCGACTCCACATTGTACACATGAAATTGCTTTAAAAACAATATTTATTAATAAAATAAAACTGCTTAAATATCATATATTAAAGCAAAACATTTCCTAAGAAAATATTCAAGTTTCATTATTCTAATGAAACCTCAATTTACAACGAATTAATTAATTGTTTTAGCTTTTTATTTTAAATAAATTAAACTTACGGTCCGCATTTGAAACACTCAATTGCATTAAAACTATTGCAATTAAACAAATATATTTTGCATACTTTTCTCTTAAAAACATCATGTTTTTCCCCCTCTTTTAACTTTTATTCTATAATAACTTTTTACACTTTTCGTTTTAATATTTTTACCGCTTAAAATAACGATGTTAACGCTTTTAGCTTTCGTAGTTAACTGTTAACGCTAGTGTTTATTTGATCATAAAGTCTTGTACGTTATTATTCATTCAATTCCTCTTATCAATTGATAAATTTTACTCGCTACTGCTATAGACTAAAAGGCAATAATTGTAATTGATAAGATTTTTTCTCATTTTAGTTAAAATGTTTAGTTAACAATGTTAAATTAACATTATTAGCGGCTTGGAAATGTTAGCAACAGAAAGAATTTTGTTTTTGCTGGACATTAAATATGGCCTGTTACTGTTATGAACGTTATTTTCGTATGTACATCGGGTGTGTCATAGAAAATTTATTTACAAATTTTTCTGCTACACAATTTTTAATTGAAATTGAGAAATTTCCATATGGAATTTAGAATATCAATTTGATATTTGGGGGATTCAAACCGTCTGCTATTAGGTCGTATTGTCATAATGTCGTAAAATATTATTTAAGTTTAAACAAATTGTTGTTGGGCTGCAAACAAAAAAAACATTTTTTTATGACAAAACAATAAACATAATTCAAAAAGTCGTGTTAATTTTGAACTTTTTTGTAATAATGACCGTTTGAATCCCCCAATTGAATTGTAATTTAGAATTTAAATAAGAAAAATAAGAAACTTCCAAATGAATTGAGAATTTCTTTTTGAAATTGAGAATTTTAAATTGAAATTCTGAATTTCAAAAATTTAAAAATTTCTGTATCAAATTTGATTTTGATAAAAATCGAATTGTAATTTAGAATTTAAATTTAAAAATAAGAAAATTCTAAAAGAATTAAAAAATTTCTATTTGGAATTGAGAATTCTGAATTTCAGAAATTGAAAAATTTTGATTTTAAACAAATTCGAATTGAAATTGAAATTCTGAATTTCAGAAATTTAAAAATTTCTGTATAAAATTTGATGTTGGCAATATTCGAATTGTTATTTAGAATTTAAATTTAAAAATAAGAAAATTCTTAAAGAACTTAAGAATTTCTTTTTGAAATTATGAATTTTAAATTGAAATTATGAATTTTAGAAATTGAAAAATTTCCTTATAAAATTTAATTTTGAACAAATTCAAATTGATATTTAGAATTCCAAATTAAAAATAAGAAATTTCCAAATGAATTTAAGAATTTCTATTTGAAATTGAGAATTTTAAATTGAATTTATGAATTTCAGATATTTAAAAATTTTTATTCATATAAAATTTATAATTTAAATTTGATTTTAAACAAATTCGAATTGAAATTGAGAATTTAAATTAAAAATAAGAAAATTCCAAATGAATTTAAAAATTTCTATTTGAAATTGAAATTCTGAATTTCAGAAACTGAAAAATTTTGATATTAAACAAATTCGAATTGAAATTGAGAATTTAAATTAAAAATAAGAAATTTCCAAATGAATTTAAGAATTTCTATTTGAAAGAAATTGAAAATTTTCAATTTTGTATGGAAAGAATTTGAATTTAATTTTAAACAAATTCAAATTGAAATTGAGAATTTAAATTTAAAAATAAAAAATATACAAATGAATTTTTTAATTGAATTTATGAATTTAATAAATTGAAAAATTTTCATACAAAATTTAGAATTTAAATTTGATTTTAAAAAAATTCGAATTGAAATTGAGAATTTAAAAATAAGAAAATTTTGAAGAATTTAAGAATTTCTATTTGAAATCGAAAATGTTAATCTCTAATTCTGAATTTCAGTTTAAAAATTTTGCGTGGAGAAGTATTTATTTAAACTTGAGGATTAAACAGTTAAAAAAAAATTTCCCATACATTTTTAGAATAAAATATGTGTATAAAGGTAGGATCACACGATTGCCGCAATGAACCAATTTAATACAATTTTTATTGTGCTGAATTGGGGCCCAATAAAGAAATTGTCCCAATCAAATTCTCTGCAGTCACATGATTGCTTCATTTTATATAAATTTGATTGTCGTAAATTGGCGCAAAGCGATTTAGTGGCAATAATTGTCGCATTTCAGTCACACGATTGTTCTAGTTTACGGCAACTCAGAGAAACAGCTGTTGTGCTAGATGTTAAATTTTGTTTTGTTTACATAAATGTAAAACCAATCTGTTTTTGAAAAAAATATTTGTTAAATAAAAAAAGAAAATTGCGTCGGCCTTAATTATCATATAAAAAAATTAATAAAGAAATGTTAAAAGATGTATGTGGGTCAGAGAGTGGCTCACAAAAACAATATTTCATTTACAAAAATTAATATTGGCGCTAATTGTCTTCTTTGATTGCCGCACTAGAACACAATAAATATTGCTGTATTTTTAACTTTTTTATTGGTGCATGTTGCCTATCAAGCATTCACATGATTGCCGTACCAGGGTTGCATTTGATTGGGCCAAATAAGCACAATATTGTTGTGGTTTGACATATGAGCCAATAAGTTGTGAAATCACACGATTGACGTATAAAATAGACCAATAATTGGTGCATTGCGGCAATCGTGTGATCCTACCTTAATATAAAAAAGTGAAATAAAAGACCACAAAAGTGATCATTGTCATAAAGAACAACTATTAAATTATTATAAACTAAAGCATACTTTTAGGCAGCTTTAAAAAAATTTATTTTGATTTTTTTTTAAGTTTTTTGCGATTTTGATCTTGAATATGAAGTTTTTTTGATTTTATATATTTACAATTTTTGTTCTTTATGACAAGGGTTACAACTTTGCCTCAGAGAGTAAATCAAAATTCCGAACTGATTGCAAGATATGAGCCTGAGAAAATTATCACTTTTTTTGCAAAACTGACACCGAGGCCTGAAATGGTATTTTTTACAATTTTGCCTATAGGGTGTACATTTCCTTCGGGTCTGGGAAAATACTTTATTGGTAAATAGAGAGTATATCAAGGTTTCCAAAGCTGATTTCCGTTTTCTGATCCCAGCTTTGGGATTTTGGAATATGTGGCCGAAAGTTGAAATTTTGATTAAAAAAATAGGTAAAATTACGAAGGGCGTAGGGGCGACATATTCGCAAAATCGTACATGTTTTTTTATAACAGAATGTTCTTCGTAAAGATAACTTACAGAAAAACATAAAATTGTTACAAGTTCTTAAAGAAAGTTAAGTCACCTTTTCGCCCAAAAAACAGCAAAAATTTACTATTTTTTGAATATTTAAATTGAAAATCGTTTATTTTTGGATCCATAATTGATATTGCTCTGAAATCTTTTAATATTATTGGCAATTTTGTCTTTGAAATCGGATGGGACCCAAAAATAATTTTTAGGGTTCATTTTAATAACTTAAATTCGAATACTATTTGGATACACTCACGTCAAATTTTATCGCGATCGAACTAGAAATTTATTTCCAAAAAATTTTGATTCTACCCCAAGCGAAAGAAATGGAAATTACACGTTTGTGCCCTATGAACCCAAATGGCCCGGGTCTGATTGAAATGTTTGAAATATGATCTTAATAACATTTTATTTAAAGTTTTTTTTTTAAAAAACTTAAAATATTGTATAATGTTCTCATGCCCATTTTTTTAAACATACAAATCTAGCAGTATTTTTAAGAAGAGTTAATTTTGACAACATTTTAATATTCACACCTCAAGGAATATTTCTCATTCAAATCTACTAATAAATACAAAATAATAAAAAAAAAATTTAAAACTGACCCTGGTGGTGACCCAGTAAAATCTTCAAAATACTATTTTGTATTTGCTTTACAACATTTGATATTGACCAAATTAATGCTAAAATGATGAGAGGAATTGTACAAATTCTTCTGCTTATATCCAAAATAAAATCCTATTTATAAGGTGTACAGTTTTCTTCCCTATGGGAGTAAAAAATTGAAATAAAATATTCCTCCCTGTGACTTTTCTTCATGGAGTGACATTTTATTTCTTATAATTATTTATGTCAAGAAGATGTACCATTCTCGAGCTATTCAACGAGAATGGCCCCTACCTATGTATATATCTAAGACTGTGCTCCTGAAGAGCTGGATATTTGTATAGACGCGGTAAGGAAGATTTCTTTTCCTTTAGATTTTAGGGTAAAATACCCGAAGCTAATAAAACTTTTCTGAAGGATCGGGTGATGACTAAACGATGGCTAATGATGACAAGGAAGCTATCAGTTTCTGAGAAGTCACAAAACATTATCTTGTGAAATATACACATTAGCCTTACCTTGTATGGAAGGTTAGTACCAATTTCTCTTTCTCACTTAATTAGCTTCTATAGGAACTTGTTGAAACATTGATATGAAATCTAACATATTTTTTTTTATTATATTAAAATTATATCCCTAATTCTAATTTAAGTAATTGCCCCATTTTATTTACAAATTAATTTATGTTTCGATAGTTATACTTAATTATTTATTTTTCATATAAATATAAAACTAATTATTATAAAATAGTAAACGAATACAAAAATCACATTAGAAATTTAACAAATATGGCAATGAACACTGTTACAATGGAGAGTTTCAGCATGGAACTGGAATTACACAAATTATTCATGCAGACTTTGCAGGAATCCGGAATCATGTCATCGCCGACCTCTTCTTTAACCACATCACAGGCAGATTTTTCAGTTGGTATGGCCACACAACCCTTCTTCATTTTAGTTTGATCATTGTCTGTTGTAAAAAAATAACAATAGAAGGTATTCATTTATTTGTAAGATCAAGTGAAAGTTTTATAAATTTAAGTATCTATTGTTTTGAACTTTGAACAGAAACATATTTTTTTAATATTTTAATTTAATATGAGTAGAAAGCTTTACAGCCTAACCACAGAAGCCTTAAAGTCGATTTTAAGTTCATAAAGTTGATTATTATTTTAAATTTCGTACCAAAATATAAATTTTAAATATAATTTAAAATGTTGTTTTATTATTTCAAAAAAAGCTTTTTGTTTTGAACTTTTATGTACATTTTGTTTTTTTAATTTTTTGAAATTTCTTTTTATTATTTACATTCATTGAAAAATATTTTCAATTATTTGAATGTATATGTTGGAAAAAGTTTTGAAGCTTTTTCAAATAAAAACAAAAGTTCCATTTTAAAATAAAGTCGACTTTAACAATAATTAACTTTAAAATTTCTTTCATAGTTAGGCTGTTAAAGTTTATAATCAAATTACAAACATATTTACAAAATTGTATGCATTATTGAGCTTTTACACTAATTGAGAGTTTAAAAGCTTTTATATCTTATGAAATTTATGTTTCATAATTGTCATCACATGAAATGAAGAGTACAAATGCTCATAACTTCAACAAATAGATAACTATGGTGTAAAATACCCAGCAGATAAATTTAGCAAAAAGGTAACTTAATATTAATTTCAAATCAATATCTACCTGTAAACTTTACCAAATATTTGTACTCCATAAGTAACTAAACTCTGACAGATATCTATTTGTTGAAATTACTGGCATTCGTCTTAGAGTACGTACCTTTATATTCCACAGAGAAACAGCTATAACCTAAACTGTCAGCAGTATCTCGACGATTGCGTGAAATGAGGCGATAATTATTAATTAATATGGCTGATGGTGAAATGGAACGCTTAGATAGCGATTTTTGTGCTGGTGCTGGTGGAGGTGCAACATCGGTTGTTATTACGGGATCAGAAGTTGTTGTAGCAGGTTCTCCAGTTGTTGTTACGGGATCAGCAGTTGTTGTAGCAGGTCCTCCAGTTGTTGTAGCAGGTTCTAGAGTTGTTGTAGCAGGATCAACAGTTGTTGTAGCAGGTCCTCCAGTTGTTGTAGCAGGATCAACTGTTGTTGTAGCAGGATCAACTGTTGTTGTAGCAGGATCAACAGTTGTTGTAGCAGGTTCTCCAGTTGTTGTTACGGGATCAGCAGTTGTTGTAGCAGGTCCTCCAGTTGTTGTAGCAGGTTCTAGAGTTGTTGTAGCAGGATCAGCAGTTGTTGTAGCAGGTCCTCCAGTTGTTGTAGCAGGATCAACTGTTGTTGTAGCAGGATCAACTGTTGTTGTAGCAGGATCAACAGTTGTTGTAGCAGGTTCTCCAGTTGTTGTTACGGGATCAGCAGTTGTTGTAGCAGGTCCTCCAGTTGTTGTAGCAGGATCAACTGTTGTTGTAGCAGGATCAACAGTTGTTGTAGCAGGTTCTCCAGTTGTTGTTACTGGATCAACAGTTGTTGTGCCTGGAGCATTAACGGTAGTGGTTTCTGGTCCAATAGTTGTTGTTGCAGGGTCTACTGTTGTTGTTCCCGGGGCATCAACAGTTGTTGTTGTAGGTTCTCCCGTCGTTGATTCGCCAGCTCCAGTTGATGTTTCAGGTTCACCTGAACCAGATTCTGTAGTTTCAGTTCCACTTGTTGGATCCGTTGTTGGTTCAGGCTCTGGTGTTGTGATTTCCTCTGGACCACAACGTTCCTGCCGCATGGTTGACTTATCATTGCAATCATCACCATCGCAGACATAACACTGTAAAATTTGTGCTGTAAGTAAAAAAAAACAACAAATTTTAATTATATGTAGATAGATATTTTTCCTTAAATTCTTTAAATTATGTATTCGTCTAGCTGGACTTTAAATACCAGCTGAGACTTTTTTCATTTCTAGTTCTAGTTCAGTTCTAGTTCAGTTCTAGTTCAGTTCTAGTTCAGTTCTAGTTCAGTTCTAGTTCAGTTCTAGTTCAGTTCTAGTTCAGTTCTAGTTCAGTTCTAGTTCAGTTCTAGTTCAGTTCTAGTTCAGTTCTAGTTCAGTTCTAGTTCAGTTCTAGTTCAGTTCTAGTTCAGTTCTAGTTCAGTTCTAGTTCAGTTCTAGTTCAGTTCTAGTTCAGTTCTAGTTCAGTTCTAGTTCAGTTCTAGTTCAGTTCTAGTTCAGTTCTAGTTCAGTTCTAGTTCAGTTCTAGTTCAGTTCTAGTTCAGTTCTAGTTCAGTTCTAGTTCAGTTCTAGTTCAGTTCTAGTTCAGTTCTAGTTCAGTTCTAGTTCAGTTCTAGTTCAGTTCTAGTTCAGTTCTAGTTCAGTTCTAGTTCAGTTCTAGTTCAGTTCTAGTTCAGTTCTAGTTCAGTTCTAGTTCAGTTCTAGTTCAGTTCTAGTTCAGTTCTAGTTCAGTTCTAGTTCAGTTCTAGTTCAGTTGCGTAAATTCTAGATCATTTATAAAGCTAAATAGTTTAATGTTTATTTATTAAGCTTGCTATTTTTTATTCAAAACTTTATATAAAAATAAAATCTTTCTTTTTTTTAAATACTTTAAATATTAGTCATAAAAAAGTTTTTCTATTTGTTTAATATAAAATTAAATATTCCGTGCTTTAACTAATATTTAAGTGTAGCTAGTAAATATATTTTATTTGAAAAATTCCGTTCATAAATCAAACTTTGAAAGTTAATAAATAACATTTTTCTTGAAAGCACAAATTAGTTTTTTAAAACCTGAAATATCTGTTTTACATTGCATATATTTTAGAAGTTTTATTTCAAAAACAATTTTTATCATATTATTTTTACCAGTGGCTCAAAACTTTTGTCAAGACATGGTGGATTTTTAAGGACCTGTTTTGAAAGCTTATGAATAAGTCATTTAATGTATTTCTATTTCTAGTAATACTATTTATTTACTACTTTTTCAGGAAGTGATCTAATTTTTTGTGAAAATTCTACAAGTGCAACTTATTTTGTTTTAAATTGTAATAAAAACATTAAAAACATAGTAGATTTCAATCTTTTATACTAGTTTTGGTGTGCTACAAAATAAATGAATTTTTAAACTATTGATACAATGATTCATTTACAATAAGAATTTATTGTAAGAAACAAAACGCAACATGTTTTTTATCTTAAATTAATTGATAACTATTCCATTTCATTATAAATATTTCTGATTTTTATATAAAATTATAGTATCTATTTACATTTCTCACTACCAGTCATTAATATCTACACTAAGAAAAAATGTGTGTGTGTTTTTTTTTGGCATAAAAGCATAAATACACTTAACTAGTCTCGTGACTGGTTCTTGGGTGGCAAAACCATTTCTAGTTCTTAAATTTTATGAAAATTGAATAAGAGGCTCTTTGACTGGTCAGAGAATTTATATCAATGATGCAAAAAAAACTTAAACAAATTTTTACTTTAAATGAAGCGAAAAATATTTGTATAATTATAATTTACTATTAGGAATTACTGGAAAATATCAACGGGTTTTCATAGGATAGATCTTAATGGTTATTAAATGAAATTTACATTCATATTCAACCAAATCAAAGTAATGTAAGAATATTTTTAGAATCTGACCGAAACTGAATCTAATATTTAAACTAATGTGAATCTAACCGTCACTTTTTAAAGGTACTTCCAATATCTGAAATAATTTAATCCCTTAAATTTTAGACCATGCTTCAGATTATTATTCAGGTGGTTATGCACAACCTTTACATATGAGAACTTTTGTGCAATTCCATCATCATCCTGAACAAAAGTATTTGTATACCATTCACCACGAGTAGTAAGGTTATACATAATTATATCCTTCAGCATTTGTATCGGTATAGATAGCATAGTCTATATAGTCATATCCGAATGTCTGTCTGTCTTTTGAAGTCCGCAAATAACTTTCATACATGATTGATGTATCATATTTCCGCTATAAATCGGCGCAAAATTTTTTTTACCAATTTATTTTATTCACCAAATTTTTTTCCAGTACAGCCCGATATAACTCCGTTTGAAAGTTCTAAAATATTCTTTTGCCATCCCATAAATGTTATATATTCTAGCTAATTGCAGACAGAGAACTTGATATGATGACATCCGTATGTTCCTTGAATTTAGGTTTCCGAATTTCTTTGATATTAAATATTGCATCTCTAGAATTTTGGATATTAAAAATCGGTCGGTATCGGTCCATTGACTAATTTTCTAAAGAAAGCTGATAGATTCAAAAACTTTATGTACAAAACTGATCGAGTTAAAAGTTTTCTATAGAAAACTGATCAAAGGAAAAATTTCCTAAAGAAAACAGATCGATTTAAAAGATTTTCAATTGATACATCAATATATCCGCTATAGACCCGGTTCGGTTGCTATTTAAAATCGATTTTTGACCTATTTTTTATCTATACCTATCTGAATTAATATAGATAATATGGATATCTAATGATAGATATTTCAGAGACCTTTCTTTGCAACGTCATAGTAAGTCTAACCTGCAATGGGTCAAAATCATGAAAAAAAATTTTTAAGCCGAAATTTTTTTCACAAAAAAAAATTTTTTAATATAAAATATTTGAAAAATTAAATTTTTGGCATTAAATTTTTTTCACTAAAAAAAATTAAAATAAATAATTTTTATACCCTCTCCATGAGTGGCAAGGGTATATATAAGTTTGTCATTCCGTTTGTAATTTCCACATTTTTCATTTGCGACCCCATAAAGTATATATATTCTGTATCGTTATAGATAGCAGAATCGATATAGCCATGTCCGTCTGTCCGTCTGTGTGTTGAAATCAACTCTCCGAAGCCCCCAAATAACTTACATATACGATTCATACATCAATATCTCCGAAATTCTTCCGGATCGGTCGCTATTTAAAATCGAGAAAATCGGTCCACAAATGGCTGAGATATAAGGAAAAAACTAGGACAACCTCGATTTTTGACCTATATCTGGATTACTAAGTCATTACTATAGACAATATGGATATCTAATGATAGATATTTCAAAGACCTTTGCAACGACGTATATAAGACCATAGTAAGTTGGACATACAATGGGTCAAAATCGGAAAAAAATATTTTTTAACCGGAATTTTTTTTTCATCAAAAATTTTTTTTTTTCCTAAATTCTTTTTCCAAAAAAAAATTAATTAAAGAAATTTAAAAAAAAAAAATTTTAAAAAACTTTTTTTTAAAAAACAATTTGAAAAAAAAAATTATTTAAAAAAATTTGAAAACATTAAAAAAAAATTTTGATTTTGTTTAAATAAAAATATTTAAAAAAAAAAATTTTTAAGTATAATTTGGTGAAGGGTATATAAGATTCGGCACAGCCGAATATAGCTCTCTTACTTGTTTAAAAAAAATTTGAAATGAAAACTGAAATTTTTTTAAATTTTATTTACCTAACAAATATACAATTCGGCACAGCCAAATATTTTTGAAAAATTAAAAAATACATTTTTGCCATTAAATTTCTTTCTCTAAAAAAAATTAAAATAAATAAATTTTTTTTAAGAAATTTTGAAATGAAAATTGATTTTTTTTTTTAAATTTTTGTTTAACTAAAAATATTTAAAATTTTTATTTTAAAGTATAATTTGATAAAGGATATACATATAAGATTCGGCACAGCCAATTATAGGCTCTCTTAATAGTTTATAACAAACTTATTTATCGATCAGTTTTAATCAACGTTTAAATCAACCAGTTTTCTATAGGCAACTTTTTAATCGATCAGTTTTCTTCAGAATTTTTTTTCCAATCGATCAGTTTTGTAAAGAAAACTGTTAAAATCAGTTTCTTTAGAAAACTGATTAATTTTTCTAAAGAAAAGAGATCGACGAAAAAGTTGTCCAAAGAAAACAGATTGAAATGAAGTTTGTTAAAGAAAACTGAGCGATTGAAATGTTTTATATAGAAAACTGATCAAATAAATAGTTTGTTATAAAACTGATGGATTTAAAAGTTTCTTATACAAAGTAGATCGATTAAAAATGTTTCTATAGAAACAGATTAGATAGACAACTGATGGATTGACTTATATTTTTATACCCTTCACCTTCGTGAGAAGGGTATATATAAGTTTGTCATTCCGTTTGTAATTTCTACATTTTTCATTTCCGACCCCATAAAGTATATATATTCTGGATCCTTATAGATAGCGGAGTCGATTAAGCCATGTCCGTCTGTTCGTCTGTCTGTTGAAATCAAATTTCTGAAGACCCCATATATCTTCGGCATCCAAATCTTCAATAATTCTGTCAGACATGCTTTCGAAAAGTTTGCTATTTAAAATCATCAAAATCGGTCCATAAATAACGGAGATATGAGCAAAAATCCGAGACAACCTCGATTTTTGACCTATTTTTGATCTATATCTGGATTACTAAGTCATTAATATAGACAATATGGATATCTAATGATAGATATTTCAAAGTCCATTGCAACGATGTAGATAAGGCTATAGTAAGTTGGACCTACAATGGGTCAAAATCGGGAAAAATATTTTTTAACCCGAATTTTTTTTTCATCAAAAAATATTTTTGTCATACATTTTTTTCAAAAAAAAAAAAATTCAAAAAATTTTTTTTAAAAAAAAATTTGGAAACAACTTTTTTTTAAAAAAATTAAAAAACAATTTCAAAAAAAAAAAAATTTGAAAAACAATTAAAAAAAATTAAATTTTGTTTACATAAAAATATTTAAAAAAAATATTTTAAAGTATAATTTGGTGAAGGGTATATAAGATTCGGCACAGCCGAATATAGCTCTCTTACTTGTCTTTTTATTGTGATCTTATATGACACTGTAATTCTTATGGGAAACAAAAAAAATTATTGGAACAAAAAATTTTGTATTATTTTTTCCAAAATTTTAAAAATTATTTTTTTAATTTTTAAAAAATTAATAAAAGTTCAGCTTTTTAAATTTTATTAATTTTGTTTAAAGAGCATTTTTCAGTTTGGTTATTTTTTTTTATTGTAATTTAAAGAAATTGATTTTAAATTTTTTTCGTAAATTCGTATAGATAGTGTTTTAATAAATATTAAATTTGTTTTAATTAACAAGTTTATTTTTTTTTAAATTAAAACATTTAATTTTTTATTTATTGCGGATTTTTTTGGGGGAACTTTTTAATTAATATCCTTTTTTGGATTTATTTTTATTGTTAATATTCATTCTATAAAATTTTATATTAATTTTTTGTTTTTAAATTGAATTCATTAATTTTTAATTTAATTTCTAAATTTCACACACATTTTTTATAGCATTTGAAAATATTTTATTAAAAAATAAATTTGCAATTATGTTTTGTACCTTTGGTATAAGCCGCCAGTGCCACTAGTAAAAACACATAAATTAATTTCATTTTAATTTCTTTAATTCTCTTAATATAATTTCAATGATTATTTGTCTATGTTCTTTAGACAATTCGATTTAAAAAAAAAACGTTCTTTTCACCACAACCGTCCTCAATTATTTAACAATATCGATATCGAATACGTTCGTATTGCTGCCACGGCTTTTCAATTGTTACTAACAATTAGTTGTATGTTAACATATGGCTTTTATCATTTCTTTTGCATTTCCGATTGGTTCTCTATTCACAACCAGCAAAGAAGACGTAGCCGTAGTGTGGTAAATGCGTTAGGGCTCATCGATGCCCCTGCCTACCTCACCTACCCACTTCTGGCAATTGCCTATAGTTTGGAGATAAAACACTATAAAACTGATTTCATTTTTTTTTCTTGGGTGGTACCATCTCCACAATTAAAAAAAAAAATAATATAGAATAGAATATAAATAAATAACTTGGCTAAAAGAGTTAAATAAATATGCGAACAAAAAAAAATCACCCAAATTATTAGATAAGACAAGGGTTTTGTTTGCGATTTAGCTAAAACGATACAATTAATTTATTGTATGCATTAAACAACAGCAAGAAAAAATATTTAAAAAAAACTTATTTTGAAATTGTAACATGATTCTTTTGTTTAATAAAAAATTCTTGGTAATTATAAAAGCAGACATGAGTTAAGATTATAAAGGGTAATTTTTATTTTAGGCAATTTAATAAGATATTAAAAAAATCACCTTATTTTTTAAACATTTTGTGGAAGTGATAAAAATCTTTAGATTGGTCATCTTCATGATTCAGATTTTCTTCATTATGACACTCACATTTTGAAATTTCAATTATTTTACATTTCGAAAATCCAGTGATTATATTCCCATATTACAGTTTTGTATTTTGTTGATAATTTTAGCATTTTCTCATAACATAAGTAGTAACCCACCAAATATATTACATTTGTTGAATAGTTACATCCTGTCTGAAACTGTAAATATATATTTTACGTTTGTGACTCATTATTACTTAGCAATTTGTTATTGTTTTATTAATAAAATAATAAATTTGTTATAAATTATAAAGATATTGCAATTGACATTTATATCATTCACAGAATTTCGATATGTATTCAATTAATGCCTTTGAGTGCTTTCTATTGGCAGATACTAAAATATAAAGTATCTTTTAGGTTAAATAGAACAAAAAAAACCCCAAATACATATTGCAACAACTTCCTATACGCAAAAGGAAATTAATGTAATTAAGATAAGTACGAAAAGTTTACTATAGAAAACTGATCTATTAAAAAGATAAAAAAAAATTGGACAATTAAAACGTTTTCCATAGACATCTGATTGGTGATTTTCTCAAAAAAAGTATTGATTTAAATATTTTCCAATGAACTTTTTTCAGAAAAAACAGATCGATGAAAAAGTTTTCTATAAAAAATAATTGATTTTAAGGTTTTCAGATGAAAACTGATCACGTTACAATCTTTTTAAATCTTTTTTCATAGGAAACTGATCGGTTTAAAAGTATTGTTTTACAGAAAACTGAACAATTTGACAGTTTTCTATAGAAAAATTATCGATCGATGATCGAAAACCGATCAATTTAAAAAGATTTTTATAGAAAACTGGTGGATTACAAAGTTTTATATACAAAACTGTTCGACTAGAATGTTTTCTATTGGAAACTGATCGATTAGAAAGTTTTCAATTGAAAACTAATCGTTTAGAAAGTTTTTTTTATGGAAAACTCATTGCTTAAAAAATGTTATATAGAAAACTGATCGTTTTAGAAGTTTTCTATAGAAATCTGATCGATTAGAAAGTTTTCTATAGAATACTGATCGATTAAAATATTTCTGTAGAAAACTGATCGTTTGAAAAGTTTTCCGCAGAAAACTGATCGATTAGAAACTTTTCGATACAAACTGATCCATTCCAATATTTTCCATAGCAAACTGATCGTTTGAAAAGTTTTTTATAGAAAACTGATCATTTGAAAAGTTTTCCACAGAAAACTGATCGATTAGAAAGTTTTCTACAGAAAACTGATCTTTTGAAAAGTTTTCTATAGAAAACTGTTCGTTTGAAAAGTTTTTTATAGCAAACTGATCGTTTGAATAGTTTTCCACAGAAAACTGATCGATTGGAATGTTTTCGACAGAAAACTGACCGATTAGAAAGTTTTCGATACAAACTGATCCATTCAAATATTTTCCACAGAAAACTGATCGATTGGAAAGTTTTCTACAAAAAACTGATCGTTTGAAAAGTTTTCTATAGAAAACTGATCGTTTGAAAAGCTTTTCTACAGAAAACTGATCGATTGAAAAGTTTTCGACAAAAAACTGACCGATTAGAAAGTTTTCTATAGAAAACAGATCAATTTAAAAGTTGTTGATAGAAAAACGATTGATTTGAAAGTTTTTGATAGAAAAACGATTGAAAAGTTTTCTACAAAAATCTGATCCATTGGAAAACTGATCGATTAGATAGTTTTCTATAGAATACTGATCGATTTGAAAGTTTTCGATACAAACTGATCCATTCAAATATTTTCCATAGAAAACTGAACGATCATAAAGTTTTCCATACAAAACTGATTCATTTTCTATAGAAATCTGATCATTTGAAAAGTTTTCTATAGAAAACTGATCGTTTGCAAAGTTTTTTATAGAAAACTCATCGTTTGAAAAGTTTTCTATAGAAAGCTGATCGTTTGAAAAGTTTTCCACAGAAAACTGATCGTTTGAAAAGTTTTCCACAGAAAACTGACCGATTAGAAAGTTTTCGATACAAGCTGATCCATTCAAATATTTTCCATAGAAAACTGAACGATTGAAAAGTTTTCTATAGAAAACTGATCATTTGAAAAATTTTCCATAGAAAACTGATCGTTTGAAAAGTTTTCCACAGATAATTGATCGATTGAAAAGTTTTCTACAGAAAACTGATCGTTTGAAAAGTTTTCTATAGAAAACTGATCGTTTGAAAAGTTTTCTATAGAAAAATGATCATTAGAAAATTTTTCTATAGAAAACTGAACATTTGAAATGTTTTCTATAGAAAAACGATTGATTTAAAAGTTTTTGATAGAAAAACGGTTGAAAAGTACAAAAATCTGATCCATTGGAAAACTGATCGATTAGATAGTTTTCTATAGAACTTATCCATTCAAATATTTTCCATATAAAACTGAACGATCATAAAGTTTTCCATAAAAAACTGATCCATTCAAATGTTTTCCATAAAAAAATGATCGAATATAAATGTATCCATAGAAAACTGATCGTTTGAAATGTTTTCTATAGAAAACTGATAATTTGAAAAGTTTTCTATAGAAAACTGATCGTTTGAAAAGTTTTTTATAGAAAACTCATCGTTTGAAAAGTTTTCTATAGAAAGCTGATCGTTTGAAAAGTTTTCCACAGAAAACTGATCGTTTGAAAAGTTTTCCACAGAAAACTGATCGATTGGAAAGTTTTCGACAGAAAACTGATCGTTTGAAAAGTTTTCCACAGAAAACTGATCGTTTGAAAAGTTTTCTGCAGAAAACTGATCGTTTGAAAAGTTTTCCACAGATAATTGATCGATTGGAAAGTTTTCGACAGAAAACTGACCGATTAGAAAGTTTTCGATACAAGCTGATCAATTCAAATATTTTCCATAGAAAACTGAACGATTGAAAAGTTTTCTATAGAAAACTGACCATTTGAAAAATTTTCCATAGAAAATTGATCGATTGGAAAGTTTTCTACAGAAAACTGATCGTTTGAAAAGTTTTCTATAGAAAACTGATCGTTTGAAAAGTTTTCGATAGAAAACTGATCGTTTGAAAAGTTTTCTATAGAAAACTGATCGTTTGAAAAGTTTTCTATAGAAAAATGATCGTTTGAAAAGTTCGTTTTAAAAGTTTTCTATAAAAACTGATCGTTTGAAAATTTTTCCACAAAAAACTGATCGATTGTAAAGTTTGAAAAGTTTTCTATAGAAAATTGATCGATTTAAGAGTTTTTGATAGAAAGATGATTGAAAAGTTTTCCACAAAATCTGATCCATTGAAAAACTGATCGTTTGAAAAGTTTTCCACAGAAAACTGACCTATTAGAATATTCAAATATTTGCCATAGAAAACTGAACGACTGAAAAGTTTTCTACAGAAAACTGATCGTTTCAAAAGGTTTCTATAGAAAACTGATCGTTTTAAAAGTTTTCTAAAAAAACTAATCGATTGAAAAGTTTTCCACAAAAGACTGATCGATTGTAAAGTTTTCCATAGAAATCTGATCGATTAGAAAAATGTCTGTAAAAAACTGATCGTTTTAAAAGTTTTCCATAGAAAATCATAAAGTTTTTCATAAAAACATTTCTATAGAAAATTGATCGTTTTAAAAGTTTTCTAAAACTAATTGTTTGAAAAGTTTTTTTTTATAGAAAACTGATAGAGAATGATTTAACTTTTTTGGATGAACAAAATTGTTTATTAAAGACCCTATTTTTGGTTTTTGGGTTACAGCTCGGCCATTTATGAATCGATTTGGCTGTTTTTTTTTCTGCAAAGTGCCTCCAGAATTTAATTTATTTTCATGCTAGTCGGTACCATACCCTATAGATTAATTCATCATTTGTGTACATAGGTTGTTTGGGAGTTTGATGGCACAGACGGACACCGATATGAATGAAAATTCTCTTATAAAAAGGGGAAAAAAATTCCTCTAACTGGCAAACGACAATAAGTCGATTATTTTCTTGCAATCGATATAGCCCTAGTGGCCTTACGCATTTACCCTGGCTACTTGATAAGTATCACACTTAAACGTACAAATTTAGATGGATGGGTATTATCGTAACCAAAATTATCTCATGTTATTAATTCACAACTCTTTGGTAAGTACATATGCTTTTGTTGTTGTTTTTATTAGTATAAGGTGAATGTTTTGAAATGTGAGCAGAAGTCAGGTGTTAAAAAGGTATTTAGTTAACAGTTTGTCTTGTTTTTTGCTGTTTTTGTGTGTTTGAAATGATAAGAAACATCGAGATACTAAAATATATTATTGTATTTCATTTAAGTCATATGCATAAATATTTTATGTGTTTTTTTGCTAAATGCTGCTGTTATTGTTGTTATCAAAATCTGTTAACAATATTCGAAATTCAATTATTGAATATTTAGCGATACAACAAAATATGTTTGTTTGAACGTTGCTATATTATAATTGAGAGCACAAACAATATTAAAACTGATAAGTTTTAGAATTAGAATGGAAACAAAAATGTTCGTGCTGTATCTAGCTGCTATCTGCTGTGAGTGGTAGTGGGTCGTCTGGTCATTATTTAGTATTGTTTGATTTGCCATTCAATTTATTTGCTAAAATTTATGTTTAATTGTTTGCATTGCTAGTTATGGTCATAAAATTAGAAATAAAAATAATTTTTAAAGACTGAAAAGTTAAATAACAAATGCAATTTATAGAAGTTTATATTTTTCAAATGTTTTAAAACCTGTTTATATTTCAGTTATATCTATTCTTTAAAGATGTTTGTTCGGTCTGTGATGGGCCCTAGGTGCCATATAAGGCCTAGCCCCTAAATTCGCACATTTTATTAGATACAAATTTTAATCTTTGCTGTCCGTCCGTCCGTATGTATGCCAATGACGTGAAATCGTCCACTTAATTAAGTAATTGAGAATAAATATTGTTTGTATTAAATAAATATCAAATAATATTTATTCTCATTACATATCATGCTTTATTATTGACATAGGCCAATTATTTTTTATTGAAACTAAAAGGCCGTAAATGTTTATAATACATAGTACATTAATAGTTCACTACTGATTAAAGGTGTTGGAAACAGATTTATTTCAAAACAAAAAATTTGGAAAAAATAACTGAGTTGTTTGAGACTTATTATAATGTAGTGCTGATAGAGTTTGAATCAACTGCCGATGTATTGAAACTACATGTGTAGCGTATCTGAGAGTTTCGGAAAAAGCTCTCGAGACTATAGACTCGATTAAAATTTTTTTTATTGGCGCGTCATGTTTCGTTTTGGCGATTTGCAATGACTAGTAAGATCGACCTATTCTTTATCTTCCCACTTATATATTTGTGGTTTTTTCAAGCTTTCCGAAATAAGTAAAGTTATTTTCTATGTTAATTTCAACTTTATGCCAAATTTTCTCTAATCATATAGCTGCTTTAAAATGTTTTTTTTTAAATATTTTGCAAAGGCTATTTATAGCCCGGACCTTGTTACCATAAATAGAGTAAAAATCTCAAAAATATAATTTTTGGGATTTTTTAAAAGTTACTAGGTTCTTAATAACATATGTATCTGAATTACTTAGATACACTTAAGTGATATGTAATTGACATTACGCTAGCCTATTAACTAGTATCTGCACTACAAAGAGCACAAATTAGCCAAAATATATATTGAAGTCAGCCAAGTGATCAGACATGAGCGACAATTATTATCTATAAGTGATACGTTGACTACTTGTAATACTGCTGGGAATTCATGTAAAGTGAACAAACTTTTAAACCGATGTCTTCTGATCAATATGAAATTTGCACCAAGGTTAGTCCTATTGTATAGTAATTTAGACACAATTTAAAAAGATCGGACAGTTGTTTTTTCTCATTCATGTAACTTATTGCCTACACGCAGAGAAAAAATATAATTGGGCATGGTTACTGTAACCATTTAAATAGTGTTACAAGATTTTTAACAATATTATAGTCACAGTAATTATTTACATGATTGTGGTAACCATAATATGGTTAATTTATGATTCACATGATTGTATCAACCATATAAGTGGCAACCATATTTATGATGAATATATTTATCATAATATGTTGTTCTCAGATTATGATAAGCCTTAAGCCGAGAGCAACATAATATGATAAGTCCTTCATCATATGAATGGTTGTCACAAACATATATTTGTTTACTGTAACCATATATATGGTTGATACAATCATGTGAATCGTAAGTTAACCATATTATGGTTACCACAATCATGTAAATAGTTACTGTGACTATAATATAGTTAAAAAACTTGTAACAATATTGAAATGGTTACAGTAACCATGCCCAACTATATTTTTTCTCTGCGTGTATTTTTCTTTCGAAAAAAAATATAAAATTTCCGATTTTGACCCATTCTAGCAAAGGACTTAATGACTTAGAAATCCATATATATATCAAAAATAGGCCAAAAATCGAGGTTGTCCTGCTTTTTTCCTTATATTTCAGCCATTTGTCGGCCTATTTCAAATAGCTGCGGAAAGAGAATTTCAACATACAGACGGACATGGCTATATTGATTCAGCTATCTATAACGTTCCAGAATACATATACATTTTGGGTCGCAAATGTAGAAATTATAAACGGAATGACAAACTTATATTTACTAGGGTATTCATTCGACTAATGATCGTTCGATTGATCGAATAATTATTCGAACAATTTAAAAATGGCCATTTTCGAATAACGAATAATTCGAACAATTTTATGTAGAAAAATCGAATAAAACGAATAAATGTTCATATATAAAATTATTAAATTGCTTAAAATTTTTCATAATTTCAAATTTAAATAAATAATAATGACTCACAAAAATTTTATTGTTTCTGAAATTCGACAAATAACTAAAGACAAAGGGGCTTTCGATCACTGTATATGAGTGTTCCGATAGCTCCTTCTATAAATATATAAATATTACTGCAAGAAGTTACAATTCTAAAAACCAAATCTTTCAAAATTTTTAACTTAGGACTTGAACCAATGAAAATAAAAGGTACTGAATAAAATATTTGTTATTTAGCTGGCGAAATATTAGAAGAGTCGCAATTAATAATCAAAATTTTAACTTAGATTAAGGTGGAGTTGAATGTGATTTTGAAATGGTCGTCGAAAGTGATATTGAGGATGACATTTATAATGATTACATTGAAATAGATGAAGGCCATGATCTTAAAATATACTTATATAAGTGATGTTATTAACCGCGTACGTAAGTGTTGCAAAATATTTAATAAATCGAATGACAAACACAAATATTGCAAACTAACGTTTTGTTGCAAGAAAAGCATGGGGTTCGTCTTATACATGATTTTGAACATGGTTGAACATCTTTGTCTAACATGGTAATAAACATTTTTCGTATTTGTAAATGCGTCAATCATGCACTGACTGACTTCAAAATAACCAAGTTCTTAATACGTTTATATTGTATTTGAATTCAGGATCATGTCCAACTAGCTCAAATGTTGTAAAGCATATCTCCAATACGGAAACTAAAGGGTTTGCTAGTCAATTGTTTTGTAGATTGTTCGCGAGTTAATCTGATCAGAATATTTTTGTTGAAAATTTAATAATGGACTTTGTTTTTGAATGTTTTTTACCATTATCAATACTTGAATTGTTAACTTAACGTTATTTTTTGATTTTCTTTAACAATGAAATATTAAAAAACCGAAATCAAAACTTCATTCTTTACTTTTTTAAAAAAATTAAAATTATTCGAATAATTCGATTAATTTTAAACTTGTGATCGAATTATTCGAACAAATTAAAATCTCTTATTCGAATTATTCGTTTTATTCGAACAAGAGAAAAATCGAATAATTCGAATACCCTAATATTTACCCTTGCCACTCGTGGAGAAGGGTATAAAAATGTCCTTAAATTTTTAGTTGAGAGCATTTTGACGCAAATCAGTGATTTGTTATTTACGATTTTTTTTTTTTAAATAATGTTTAGTATTTCAATGAATGCTTTACACCCGTATTCATAAAAAGAAAATTAAATTTAAGCAACGTTTTAAAGCAAAATTTTCATACAACATTTGATTTTAAAACGTTGTTGAAATTTAAAAAATTTGTGTGAATAAGGCCATAGTTTATGAATAACATAGAGACGAGATGTAATTGTCAAAAACCTATGTCTGTATTCATAATTCTTTATGAATAAGGCCTTTAATGTTGTTGATCTTCTTTTTTGTTTAACAAAACAAAATATTTTCAAGCTTTCATTTCTGTTCATTGCCGCCTAGAAAAATATAAATTAGTTTAAATTGGCTACAGCGGCAACGGTAGCCAAATAATATGAACGTGTGCATTTCAATGTTGACAGATTGCAGTCGGTAGCCTGCTGTGGTCTATGTGTTTAAAGCATAAAGGATTAATATTCCATCAATTATATGAATCTTTGAAATTATATTAACAACATTTTAAGTCTTCCTTGTTTGATCGAGTGACAACAAAAATAATCGCCACAAAAAAAAATTACTTTTTGCGATAACTATATTTTTATTGCTTTAATTATAAGCAATGGTAATAACAAATTTATAAATATCAATTTTTAATTTATGTATTTTCCTTAATTTGACACAAAATACTATATATTGCACAATATATGGCTATAAATAGTCTAGAAATATATAAATTAACTATGAGGGAGGTCGTGAAAGTCAGTTGAAATTGGATTCATTTATAACGAAAACTTTCGTTCGGCTTATTATTTGAAATCTAAATCAGCATTCTTTCGCCATTCGCCACCATCAAAAAAGATGGGGGCTATATTGATTTTGTCATTCCGGAGCTGTCTAAAATTGTCTACAATTACTCTCTGTTAATAAGGTTTGGTTGGTATTGGGCAATGTTGGTCCCCCCGGAATACTGTTTGAACAGTTATAAATTGATGTTGATTATGCGGTAATCCTGATAAAATTTTGGACAAATTTCTAATATAGGGGTTATATGGGGATCAATTATGGACCAATCCTCACAAAAGTAGGTAGCAAGATTTCGGTTCATATAGAACTTCTTTATGTCCAATTTCATATCGATATTAATTATTATAAGACAATTATGAATTTTGAAGCCATTTCCTGAGGGGAACCTTGTTTGGGCACTAGGTACAAATGTTGGCCAATTTTCGCAACACTTTACAGTACTTAGAACTAATTTGTGCAAAATTATGTCCAAATGGCGAATTGTCGCCCTTTCACTCTATTACATACGATTCATTCGATGTCGAAACTGGCCGTAATGTATAATCGTATTTAACCCTCCGTTACTCGCAACTGATCTGGTTGATACAGGCAAACATTTTTTTATTGTAAAACAAATATTTTTACTGCAATTATTTTTGTATTACTCTTTTAAATAAATTGCATTTAATATTTTTATTTATTTATTTAAATCGCCAATGAAATTACAATTTCTTACAGGCTAGCATAATTCTTAAATCTTAATTAAAATGTATTTACTATAGTATAATTTAAAAAATACAAATTTTAAATGTCATCAGTTTAATAAATGAATACTCCGTTTGATGACGTTAGGATCAGTTGAATAGTCAATAAGATGATAGAAGTTATTGAATTGAGCACTAACTCTACGCATTGGATCAAAGTTTGCATAATTTGAACGGAAATATTGGATCTTAAGTGGGATATAATTCCTTGTTGGTCGATTTGGAACTATGAATTCGATTTTACGAAGTAGGAATTCCGAATTAGTTGTTCCATTCAGTAAATTAACCATGAATGAGATATTCATATATATTCTTCTACTTTTTAGAGTAGGGAGTTTTATGAGTGCTAATCGACTTTCATATGATGGTAAATTAATGTTTGAATTCCATGGGAGTTTGCGAAGGCAAAATAAAAGAAATTGTTTTTGGACGGATTCAATTTTCCTTATATAGGTATCGTACTGCGGATCCCAGACAACACTAGCATATTCTAAAATTGGTCTCACAAGTGACGTAAACAATTGCTTTGTGACATAAGGATCATCAAACTCTTTTCCCCAGCGTTTGATGAAACCTAATACCCCTTTGGCTTTGTTAATAGTTTGTGAAATGTGAGAATTAAAACATAATTTATTATCAAGTAATACGCCAAGATCAAGGAATATCTCAACTTTATCAAGTTGATGATCATTGATCGAGTATCTACAGATTACTGGACTTCGTCTGTAGAATGTCATTTGTTTACATTTTTTCAAATTCAGATTCATTAAATTCTTATTATACCATTGGTTAAAATTATCCAGATCAGCTTGAAGTAAGGAACATTGGTTAGATTGATTTAAGCTAAGGAAGAGCTTAACGTCATCGGCATACATTAACATTTTGGAATTCTTAATACAGGATGGTAGATCATTAATGAATATTAGAAATAATACTGGACCCAAATGACTACCTTGAGGAACACCAGATATAACTGGAATATTTTTTGATTTATAGTCTCTGAACAATACACATTGATGTCTGGTTTTCAAATATGTGGAAATCCATTTGAGAAATACAGGTGAAAGTCCAAGTTTGTCTAATTTATACAGAAGAAGATCATGATTCACTTTATCGAATGCCTTACTGAAATCCGTATAGATAGTGTCAGTTTGTAAGCCGGAATAAAAAGATGTTATCACTGAAGTTGTAAATTCCAATAAATTAGTGGTAGCTGAACAACCTTTTCTAAATCCGTGCTGGAATGGAGATAGAAATGATGCAACTTGATGTGAATGAATGTTGAATGTTTCAGTTACTATTTTCTCAAAAAGTTTGGGAATAACACTCAATTTAGCTATACCTCTATAATTAGAAATATTGGATCTGCATCCGGATTTTAACAAAGGAATAAGTAATATATGATTTTTCCAGAAATCAGGAAAATAACCATTGGAAAGTGATGCGTTAAATAAGTATGTTAAGGGCAATACAAACGGATATAAACACTTCATAAGAACACAACTCGGGACACCATCGGGACCATATTTATCTGAAAATTTCCGTATAGCTGTCATAACAGTTTATTGTTTTTATATTTTCGAAATAAAAAGTGAAGAGATTATTTTTGAAACGCGCCTTTTTTTATTGATATCATTTTGATACATTTCGACTAGTCTCGATTGTATATGTATATTTTTGTAATAGTCCATTATAATTGTTGTCTTATTCAGACGGTCTTTTTTAGAGCTTTCAAAATGCAGGTCCACTTTTTTTATATTTTCTCTGCTTTCTTTAGAGCTATTTTGATAAGATTTATTGGAGACAGTAAATTGCCCCAATCAGCAACTTTTTTATTTGCTGGTTATCTACCGAACTAAGTTTTATTTATTTTAATACAAAATTTGTTGATTCCCCGCATATATTAAGATAGATTCGATTTATAGAGTTAATGTTTTTTTTATTGGTGCTAAAAAGGTTCTATATCAAATTTCTACATAATTTTGCACGGAAATGTTATAGACAAATTGAAATATGAAAGGAAACAATTAAACTATTTAAGCTGCAGGTTGAGGTACTTGTAAAATGAAAATAAACCAAATTAGTGGGAAAAATGATTACAATGGATTTGGTCGTGTGACACTAGCAATGCACAGTGGAGCCATTTGAGTTTTTTCGTTGCAAAAATCATAACTTTTGAACCAAATGAAGATAATCAAAAAAATTTGAAAGTAAATTTTAATTAGGCTTAAGTTCATTTTTATTATAATTTATTTGTAATAATTCAAAGAATATCACTGAATACTAAAATTTTTAGACAATTGGCAAATTGGCATTTTCTACCCTGCCAATTGTCTAAAAATTTTAGTATTCAGTGATATTCTTTGAATTATTACAAATAAATTATAATAAAAATGAACTTAAGCCTAATTAAAATTTACTTTCAAATTATATATAAAAAAAAAGTTCGAATAATTACCAAAAATCTATAAATAAAAAAAAAAAAAAATAATCCAAAAAATTTAAAAGGCATATGATAGATAATTGATCAGCCTATGCAATGAGTGTTTGGGAAGGGTTCTACGCTTTTTAGGTGCCTACTTATGGGTTAGCAAAGTTGAAATTTGTGGAAAAATCAATTTTATGGGAAGTAAAATAAAATATTTTTTAAAATTTTGGATTTTTTATATTTCTTTGTATGATTGTATGAATTGTTCCAGAAAAGATTTAAAATTTATTTTTTTTTATTTTAGCAACGAATTTTGTATACCCTTTACCTAAGTGTAGGCGCGGATTCAAGTCAACCATTTGGGGGGGAAAATTAAAATTTGTTCTACATTTTTCTTTTTATTCCTTTTTCGGTTTTGGTGGTAAATTTCCTATTTCACCCCTTCTGGATCCGCCTTAGTGAATCTATTCATTTTTTTATGAGAGTTCAAATCGAAATGTATAAAATAGAAACTTTTAATATTTATTTGGTGGTGTAACAATATACAACAAAACAAATTTAAATTATCTAGTACTGGAAAGAAGTATAGCTGGTGTAATTTTTAACTGCAATATTTATAGAAAGTGCAGCGAAAATTTAAAAAATTGGTGTTTTAAAATGTTCATTGTTCTAAAGATACGATTGTAAGTAGATTAATTGAAATTGTAACCTGATTGATATTGAAAATGATTTAGCTACCTGTTAAGGAAGTTAATAAACTAATTATAGAATTATGATTAATTGTCTTGTATTAACCTTCGCTTTACCAAAGGTTTTTTATGTACGTGGTTTACCAATACCCACCCGGGTGATACTGCACTTCTATACATATATCCGACGAACAAAATTTTAAAAAATCGAAAAAACCTTATAAAAAGTTTAAAATGTTTTTATTAAATAATATAGAACTCTAAAATTTGTTCATTGAGTCTAAATTTTATTTAAATCGAAACAAAATGAAAAAAATTATTAAGTTAACAAAAACCGAGTGGTCACCCGGGTGGGTATTGGTAAAGCGAAGGTTAATGGCAAATAAAAACCAAGTTGCTAAATTTCTTTATATTTTTTCAAATTTCGATGTGTAATTTTTTATTATAATAAAGTATTAATCGATTTATTTTTAAGTCTTTGATATTGTGTCTTTGACTTTATTTATTAAACAAAATAACGGTATATGCACAGAGAATACAGATTCGTGATAGCAACCGAATTTGTTGCCAATCGAATGATTCGGTTGTACACATAGAATTTTTCGATTCTATCAAGAGAAAGCCAGTTGACAAAGAAGAATTTCGATTAAAGCAACCAAACTTTTGTTACCCCTTTTAAAATTCTATAGCCACAACTGTAAAACTCGGTCACTAAGGTAGAATCATTCGATTGGCAACAAATTCGGTTGCTATCACGAATCTGTTTTCTCTGTGTGTGATATATTGCTTTTAAAATCTTTCAAATTAATTCTAATGTTTTATCTCTTTAACGAAATCTCTCGGAAATTAGTCTTAACTCATAATGTAATTTCAAACCTCTTATCAAATCTTTGAGAATATTTGAGAAAAAGCTCTCCAAATTGTTGAGAAAGCCATTATTTTCAAATAATATGAAACCATTCTCAAACGTTTTAATAGAAATGCTTTGATTTCAAATCTTTTTAAAAAACAAGTAAGAGAGTTATTTTCGTTTAAATTTTTTCAGGTAAACAAAATTTAAAAATATTTTATGGCAAAACTTTTTTTTTAATTTTTTTTTTCAAAATTTATTTTCAACAAGTTTTTTTTTAATTAAAAAACAAAAAATTTAATTTACAAATTTCTGAAATAAAATTGTGAAAAAAAATGTTGGTAAAAAAAAAATCAAGCTAAAAAATATTTTTACCGATTTTGACCCATTGTATGCCAGACTTACTTTGGCCTTATATACGTCATTGTAAAGATCATTGAAATATCTATTATTTGATATTCATATTGTCTATATTATTGACTTAGTAATCCAGATGTAGATTAAAAATAGGTCAAAAATCGAGGTTGTTTGATTATCTAGATTGTAAATAGTAGGGTATTCGACTAATGATCGTTCGATTAATCGAATAATTTCTTACGAATAATTATTCGAACAGTTTAAAAATGGCCATTTTCGAATAACGAATAATTCGAACAATTTTATTTAGAATAATCGAATAAAACGAATAAATGTTTATATATATTTAAATTTATTAAATTGCTTAAAATTTTTCGTAATTTCAAATTTAAATAAGTAATAATGACTCACAAAAATTGTATTGTTTCTGAAATTCGACAAATAACTAAAGACAAAGGGACTTTCGATCACTGTAGATGAGTGTTCCGATAGCTCCTTCTATAAATATATAAATATTACTGCAAGAAGTTACAATTCTAAAAACAAATCTTTCAAAATTTTTAACTTAGGACTTGAACCAATGAAAATAAAAGGTACGGAATAAAATAATTGTTATTTAGCTGGCGAAATATTAGAAGAATCGCTATTTATAATCAAAATTTTAACTTGGAAATGCGTCAATCATGCAAAGCCTGACTTCAAATCAAACTTTCGACAGATTCCCTTTATTGTGTAATTCCCCAAGACCACTTAATTAAGCAAAGATTCGGCAACGTTGATAGAGCTTGATGCATAATACAATTTGTTATAAATAATTTAGAAATAGTGAATAATTAATTTACTAAAGAATTAGTTACTCAACACCCGAATTAATGAACAACATAAAAAAGTTCTTAATACGTTTATATTGTATTTGAATTAAGGCTCAAATTGTTTAAAGCATATCTCCAATACGGAAACTAAAGGGTTTGCTAGTCAATTGTTTTGTAGATTGTTCGGGAGTTAATCTGATCAGAATATTTATGTTGAAAATTTAATGATGGACTTTGTTTTCGAATGTTTTGTTTAACATTATCAATACTTGAATTGTTAACTTTAACATTAGTTTTTGTTTTTCTTTAACAATAAAATATGAAAAAACCGAAATCAAAACTTCATTCTTTACTTTTTTTAAAAAATTTAAATTATTCGAATAATTCGATTAATTTTAAACGTGTGATCGAATTATTCGAACAAGTTAAAATCTCTTATTTGAATTATTCGTTTTTATTCGAACAAGAGAAAAATCGAATAATTCGAATACCCTAGTAAATATCAACCGATCCGGGAGAATACCCGATATATTGATATGTGTAAGTTTTTTTGGAGGCTACGATTAGCACTGAAAAATCGGTGTATACTTTACGAGAAAGTGAGTCTATCTGACTCTACTCGTCGACATGCTACTCAATTGGGAATCTCCAGAAAATCGCTGCGGCGTATTCTAAAGTTGATCTTAGAATGTTTCTATAAATTCAATTTGCTCAAGAATTACTGCCTAGGGATGTATCACAGTGGCTACAATATGCCAATAGAGTAGAAAATTATAACTTTTTGAACAATTATTTAAACTTTATGTCAACATTTAAACTTTATGTCAACAGCAGAACTGCTTTACGCATGTCAACAGCAACACACCTGGGTATGTGCATACGTTTTGTATGGTGAATGGAATGCCGTTAGCATAAAAATGCTAATATCTAACTCGTTTGTTTGAATATCTGTATTTTTTTTTTATTTTCTTAGAAATAGACAAAAGGTTCAAAAATTTTATGATAACCAGTTTTACCCTTACATTTAGTCATTGTTTTTTAAAAAAAGTGTTTGTGTAGGTATGTCAAAAAATGCTTTTTATTGAGTTTTTGGAAAGATACAATTTTTTTAAATTAAAATTAATTTGTTATTTATTTTTAATGAAATTTTACAGTTATATAGATAGACCTTTCTATTAGATATAGAAAAATAAAAAAAAGTTTTGAAAAACCCCAAAAATGCGATTTTTTTGCTATAATATCCACACTAGGAGCGGGGATATCGACACCCATTACAAAATAATTAAGAACATATTTGGCCATCTAAAATATGTTACCTTATTTTGATATCAACTACGCCATTTGAGAATTTTTTGCCCAAAAGTTAAATTCTACATCAAAAATAGGCGTTATTTGAATGGACCTGGTCCCCTCCGTATCAATAATTTTTAAATTTATTTTCATTCAAATTATTTAGTGTATAGTTAGCTTTTCAAAAAGTATAAATTCCGAAAACATAGATAACTTAAAAATAAAAAAGTACTTTTTTCTCCAAAAACTAGCGAAAAATCGCCTTTTTAAATTCAAATCCATATAACTTTGGAGTCAGTCACGATTTTTAAATAACTCTTTTTTAGTTTGACATATACATTTGTTGTTAGTCCAAAATCAGGATATATTTGGTCCCGCTGTTATCAAAAATGTGGAGTATGGTGGGTAAAAACGTTGTAAAAATACTATACTTCTCAATTTTATCATTATATTTGCATGCGTTTTACTATGGATACCCAGGTATGCATGCTGTTGTGGCGACATGTCGTAAGGTTGCAACTTTGTAAATGGGATTCATCTTCAAGATCCTAACCAAACTTGGGATAATTGCGGAAAACTGTTTTGGCTAGGATATAAGACATTTCAAGTCGATCCGAATAATCAATTCAGAGATACAGCATTTTGAAAATGCAAAACATACCCAGGTTTGTAGCCGTTGACATTCAGATGCATGGTTTGGTGAAAAATTATGGAAGATAGATTTAATTGTCCATATTCACAATAATCCTGACATATTATTCCAGCAAGATGGAGCAACAGATCATAACGTCATACCGATCAAATAATTTAAAAAATTTAGATTTTACGAAAAACATTTACGATTCCGTAGAACTAATTATTGCCGCAACAATGTCTGTAGATCTGTGTCATTTCTTTTAATTTGTTATAGCGCATACAAATATATAATTTTGTAAATTAATTAAGTAATCAAAGTATTTTAATAAAAGAAGATATTGTTTTATATTCTGAAATATACGAATTTTATCTTATAATAAAAATCGCTGCAATGGATGATTGTTAGACAACAATTACTCATGCTTACATCACTATTTTCAAATCGAAGTGGAAAACAAAATGCGTTTTTATAAAGGGTTTTCCAAAATTAATCAAGATTTTAATTCAATAGAAATAACAGTGTTGTTCTTAAGATTATTATTATTATTTAATTGAATCATAACGTATAGACATGCGAAAAATATAGTTCTACATGTTTACCATGACTGATTTTCAAAGTAAATTTGGACAATTTGGTAGCGTAGTTCAAGCGTCAATATATACATGATGATAAATGTCAAAAGATAGGCGCAGTATGACAGTTCGTTTGAAAGTTAAACCCTTTCGTAATCCTTTCGCATATAAATTCCTTGGGTTTTTTTTTTAAATAAATTTTCTTACGTATTCGCCTACAGATGATTTGATGGCGGATATTATTATTAGTTTTATGAGAACAGCCCATAGATTTTATTTTTTTTTTTTATTTATTTAATAATTCAATAGATTACAAGCCTTTAAGGCCAATACATCTAGATTTGTGTTTAAATGAAGGCCTACTGGGAACAAAGAATTTTTTCTACAACAAAAACTTCTCTCTCTTCTCACATACAAGTAATATGTGAATTCAAAAAGTATTTTTGAAAAACCTTTCATAAATTTGGGGATACCCTCTTCCATACTACCTACGAGTACTGTAAAATACCATTAAATAAAAACTGCACAAAAACCCCCAGCTATATGAATTACGTTTAAATTATTTTATCTGAGAATTAAAATTTCAACAAGTTTTCTTAGAAGTATCACAAAGAAAAAGACAATTTAAAGTCGGTGGACTATAAGAATATAGACTTGGTCAATTATTATCTATAAATTTAAAGGTTTTGATGTATTTCTTTTTTTATAAAAACAACAATAGCAATTCAAATTCCTATGTATACACTCTTGCCCCTAATAGCAGTTAATAAATATTTATAACCTACATCACCATACTGGGGAGTGTATATTGAGTTTGTGCTGATGTTTGTAACGCCCACCTTAAACTATATCGAACTAATCAGAATCACTTTTTCCGTCAAGCGTTTTTTTTCAGTGAAAGGATAAAGCCTATTGAGATTGGTTGTAATCAGTCCATTATTTCACCTAGCTCCCATACAAATGTCCTCCAGAAATAGGTCTTTATCGGTTGAACATTTCACTACAAATAATTGTTATATATACAGAAGTCATGCCTTGTAATATTAAGACGGTCGGCCCATAATTAGTCTTAGCTCACATATATCGGTCAATATATATTGTTACGAAATTGTACTTGAATTCAAATATAACGATTTTAAGGGCTGATTTAAAAGTAGCCTAATGCTTTCAAATAACAGTGCAGTAATAGCAAACTGTAACATATCTGTGGGCATTATTAAATAAAAGTTTTCAGTTGATTTGATCGTAAGTTGGCAACGCTGTATTCGAATTCGAATATTCAGTTAAAGAACATTGTAGAAAGTACACCACAGATGGCGTATGTATTAGTAAGATCTAGAATATTCGAATTTTGACAGTTAAAGAACAATCTAGAGTGCAGATGGCAGTGTTATAAATAGTGGCAGAGGTTGCAGTCGTGAGTGAGTTTATCAGAGACACTATTCGAATAAACATCAACTTTAAATCTTCATTATTTCTAAAATAATGTCATTAACCGCTATTTAAAATCGCTGTTTTTCTCATATACTTGGTGTACGGAATAATATTGTCGTGCTTGACCCACTATACCGTCTTATTTGTTTATTTTGATTTCAGTCTTTAGAATGGCCAACAAAGTGTTTGTCAATCAACAATGGTTAAATTGATAAGAAAATTTCATTCATATCGAATTTGAGGTTTTTGTTGTTTTCAAATGCATTGAGTTTTGATTATGAAATTTAACAATAAAACGCTGTACATATATAATTGATTTTAAAAGAGGTCCCACAAAGTTGCTAATGAGTCATAGCAATTACCATAAATATAACGTAGTTATTCTTAAAATCATGGAGATACATAGGCACGCTTAGATCCAGATTCCTTTGATTATAATGAAAACAGTTGTTTGAGACCGCAAACTTTTAGGTGGACATCTACAAGATTTGTGGGACACATAGGTGGTGGAAGTTTTTTCAGATGAATATGACAGCGATTTTGAAGTGTTAACGAGGCCTTCACTCTTTTCACATGATGCCTTAAGTAACTTGATTAGGGACCTTAACTTTTCTAGATTCAAGGTTAGGTTACTTGGATTGCTCGCAATTTAGCGAGTTCTCTCGGAGGCCTTGTGGACTATTATTATTGATACATCTCTGAGACAGTGCAGATCATGAAAAAGAGCTCTACCAAGATATGCTCTTGTTAGGCCGGACAATTACATAGAAAGTGTGGTACTGATTCTTCTTCTCCTCATCTAGCTATAACATGGGTAACCCATACGTTCTGACATGTGTTCAATCATACAGTGCTCAGTAATTATACATGTAAGAAGCCTAATCAAATTTCTTCCAAGAGACAAAAGATTCCTGATTCTATTCTTCGTCAGAGACAGGGCCAGAGCATTCTTGATATTCTACAAGTGATGATATTTGATCACCTAAGTTCCGTCTCTCTCAACGCACATTCATCTATAAAAAGGGATTGTGAATACCCTTTGCTCAAGAGTTACGTCCACAGACGTCCCATTGGTTGCACATTCATCAGTTATTTCATGCTCCCATGACCTAGAACCAAAATTCGACGTTATATTGCCATAGCTGTGTCAGTGAATGAATACAATTGAGAAGACACTTCGACCTCATTACGTTGGAGTTAAGTGCCTTGATTAATGCAAGGCTGTCCAAGTAGATATGTATAGTCGAATTTTGGAGATTAAGTTATCGAATTCTTCTCGCGGCTGTATCGATGGCATAGTCAATCGAAGAGATATCAAAATGTCCAGTTCATCGGAGGAAATTACCGAGCCCGTGTCTGTTTCTCACTTTGAGCCATCAGTGTAGATTGAGATCACGTCGTCCCGATCTGCCCTTATCGGGTTCTTCACACGACTGTATCGATGGCATAGATCTGTGCCTGGAAAACCGTGCAGCTATCGGTCAATCGAAGAGATATCAAAAGGTGCAGTTCATCGGAGAAAATTTCCGAGCCCGTGCCTGTTTCTGTCTTTGAGCCATCAGTATAGATTGAGATCACGTCGTCCCCATCATCCTTTGTCGGATCATTCCTTTTCGGGACTCAAAAAAAGAAATATTTTAACTCAAGCCACCAAGCCGATGAATGGAGATTGTTTAAGGTTAGCTCCAAGCGAAGTTTAAAGTGTGTTTTAGTAGTTATTGATAATAAGCATGCAGCTGTGCCATTCTACGGAATTAAAGGAAGAGTATCCAAATGTAGATCTTGTTTAAAAAAAACTTAAGGGTTATCTGTGTCGAATTAAAAATGGATGATTTCTTGTTAGGTCAACAAAGTGGGTATACAAAATTTCCATGTTTCAACTGCAGAGAGCAAAACATGAATTTTGGATAAAGAAAGACTGGCCTCTGAGAGAAAACAGGCCGATTGGAAAACAAAATGTTATAAACCCGCCTTAAGCCTCTAATACACGGTTGTCATATTCTTACAAAGATGTCATAAAATTATCAATAAATGGTTAGCATAAGTTCTCATGGTTGTGTTAACCATTTTTAGAGCATTTTTCTGACAACCGTGTAGACGTAACTTGAGGTTTATAGATATAATATAATTTTGCCTGGAGTACATATCAATTTGGGACTTATGAAGCTGTATATGAAGGCATTAGATAAAATCCATAAAGTCCATATTTCAAGAAAGTTTCCAGGTTTTAGTATAAATACATTTTGACGATGAAAGACAACGATTCAATCAATGATTTAAAAGTAGCGACTTGGAAATTTATTGCTGTTGTGAAAAATATCTTAGGTAATCAGAAGGTTGAAAATTAGAAGAATTAGTAATATAACTATTAATTAGTTTTAAAAATCTTACATGTAATATGACCATAGTAATTTGAACAAGTTTCCGGAAAGTCTTGAATCGTATAGCGAAGAACAAGGACAACGTTTGCATCAAGATTTAAAAGTGATTTTTTTAAATGTTCAAACGGTAACCGCTGAGAACTTTCGTAATGACCTGAAATACTACCAAAAAAATGTTTAATTTGTTCTAAGAAGGGCAACCAGTGCCGACTTTCGATTTAGTTTTGAGGTGCATTTACAAGGGGAAAAAATGCATTTTTTTCAGTTTTTTTTTTAAATTTAGCTATTAAATAATTGCATTTGCAAATTTAATTTAAAAGAATCGAAATGTGTACCACATTGTCGTTCTAATGAGATATAATAGACAAAAATTGGTTAAAAACTGTTAAAGTTATTAAAAAATCGCCAGGCCATTAACGTGTCTCAGGCCACTAGAACAAGAAATGAAGGAACAAAATTAACATATTTTGAGAAATATTAAAACAAAAGTTTATTCTTACTTAAAATATATCCATATTTACTTGTATATGAGTTTTTATCTTCATATGATACAGTTAACCTATTCGCAGGTATAACCAAAAAAAATATTTTTTTAACGCCAGTTTCAAAACTCCAATTTCAAATTTTTAAAAATTTTGTTAAACAAATTTCAGAATTCTTTGATCATCTCATGGGGATTTATTTGGAACATAATAAGGAATAAAAATGTGAAAAAAGTATGTCAATACCTCCTATAGTTTTACCGTACCTGCGATATAAATTTTGCGATTTTCGAGAAAAACTAATTTTTTGGTTATATTTTGGGGAATGAGCCCAATTTCCTTAATGTTATTAATTTTATATAAAATCTGTTCAGAATATTATAGTCCAAGTAATTTTAAGTATAGTCTGAAAGTTTTCCTAAAATTGGAAAACGTTAACCCTTAAATCGTGAAGGTCAAAGGTCAAATTTTTCAATATTTGGAATTTTTAATGGAAAGATATCGAAATCTATATATATAGAGTAGAGTAACGTTACTGACTGACTGATTCATCATCGCACAGCCCAAAGGGATAAAGCTAGAATCACTAAATTTTAACTGTGGGTTCCTTCCTGCCCAAAACGATCCGATAAGAAGGGATTTTTTGAAATTCGAACGTTTAGGGGGTAAAAAGGGTAAAAACGGGTAAATTCGGTAACCTTATATCTTCAAAACTAATAAAGATACAAAAAACTTAAAATAGCATGTTACTCCATTTAAAAAATAAGCTCTCAGGTGTTTCGTAATTTTTGGAAATTCGAAACGTTTAGGGGAGAAAACGGGTAAAACCTGTAATTTGGTACTTTTTTTGCACCCTATGTATCTTTTAAACCAATAAACATAGAAACAAATTTTAAATCGTATTCTTTAACTAACAAAAAATAAAAAATATAAGTTTGGTACTTTTTGGAAATTCAAACCCTTAAGGGATAAAAATTGTGTTTATTTTTGGTACTTTTTCATAAAATATGTTTTTCTATAATTTGACATAGACATATGAATATTTTATTATGAGCTCCCACCACGATACAGAAATTTATTTGAATTAAATTTTACCAAAACAATGGGTATAAAAAAGGTACCAAAAAGGGGATAAAATCGGGAAAATATATTTTATTGAAATTATTAAGCCAATTTTGATAATTTTTTAATCTTGGTTCCTGGATTCGTACAAAAATTAACTAACAGGATGTTATTTGGAACTCGAGTGCCAAGGTGTATATTAGGTGTATTTGGTACTTTTTTTAAAACGTATTTTTTCTTGGGCACAATAACACAGATTTTAATATTTTGAGACATGTCTGTAGCAAAAACAATTTTGGCATAATGGAATATTTTTAAAGTTCGAACTTGATTGTTTCAAGGAAGAAAAGGGAAATTGGTACTTTTCTCCTAATGGTACTTTTTTTAATATTTTAAATTATTTCACTTATCGACATTAAAGTTAGCTGATATGTATCTGAGTGAAGTTTGTGTTAGGAATAGGTACCAAAATGTGAGAACTGAACTATAGGTACTTTTTTATTCATCTAATGGTAGAAACATGAAATTAAGCACATATGATCCTAAGTCAGTGAGAATTGTAGGAGGTGACTTTTTGGAACTTTTTCTTTATTCAAATGGTACTTTTTGTAATTTCTTCACCAATGAACCTAGAAACATGAAGTAAAGCTTATATGGACCGGAGTGAGTGGGAATCCACAAGTGCCTGATTTTTGGTACTTTTTATAAATTGTAGCGGTACTTTTTGAATTTTCTGTAATAATGGACATAAAAATATGAAATTAATCGTATATGTTCTAAAGGGAGTGAGAATTCTAGGGGGAGACTTTTTGGTACTTTTTCTTTATTCTAATGGTACTTTTTTGAATTTTCTATAACAATGAACATGATATTAAGCATATATGGTCCTAAGTGAGTGAGAATTCTAGGGATAGACTTTTTGGTACTTTTTCTTTTCTTCAACAATTAACCTAAAACCATTAAATTAAGCTTATGTATATGGGAGTGAGTGAGACACCACAAGTGGGGCTTTTTGGTACTTTTTATATATTCGAATGGTCCTTTTTGAATTTTCTGTAATAATGGACGTAGAAATATGAAATTAGGTGTCTATGGTCCCAAGTGAGTGAAAATTCAGAGCCATACTTCTTGGTACTTTTTCTTTGTTCTCTTATGTACTTTTGTGAATTTACAATAATAATGGACCTAGCGTTTCCAAAAAACCAAAGAATTTCAAAACCGCGGTTTCGTTTTTTTTTGGGTTTTGTGATTAGTTGATAATATAGGAAAGGCTATACAAATTTAAATATTTTATAATAATAAACCTAAAAATTTAAAATTAGGCACACATGATTCTGAATGAATTTGAATTCACAAAAGGTGACTTTAGTGGTAACTTTCTTTTGCATTTTCTATAATAATAGACCCAGAAATATGAAATTAGACATTCACAAAGGGAGACTTAATAGTACTATTTCACTCTTCTAATTTGGGTGGCGAAGCGCACCGGGTCAGCTAGTATTATATATTTTTGATAAAACTTAATACAAATATAAAATGAAGTCTAGTATTTACAATAACAGTACAATAATGGAAATTAACCCTTAAGAGCACTTGGGGTCCAAATGACCCTGAACTTTTAAAATCACGAAATACACAGTCATTTTGAATCAGGTTATCGAATATACTTAAAATCAGTTTTAGTTCTGTCGGCACCAAAATCACTGTCGATCTGTTTTATATTTTTTACAGTTCTACTAATATGACAAATTTGTTTTATGGCACTTTTATTATATCGATTTTCTTTGTTGCCGATTTATTGCTAATTACAAGCAATTACTTTACAATCACATGCTAGAATGATAGATTTTAGTAAACAATTATTGTTTTTGATTTTCAAACTCATAAATTTCTAATATAATTAAGATTATAGTTTATGCCCATAGTAACTAAAAACCCATTAGGATTTAAAGCATTAAATGCAAGATTTTATAAGTCAATAAATTCCAAAAAGGACAAATTACCAAACATAATTTATTTATAGCAATAACTTGATCCCACAAAAACTTAAAGTTTGAATATTTTCAGTTCAGATTCCTTAGGTGTAACTTCCCTTTTTTATATTTCTTTTATTATTGCAAAGTTATTTGTCATTTATAAACATATGTATAAAAATGTAGCACGAGTTATAGTACATTGTATTAGAACTATACAAACAATCAGTATCAGTATTTTATCTAGCAAGGTGTGGGATCCAATCAAGGAAATACATAATAAAAATTAATATTTATTGTTTTTCTTTTTTCAGTTTTTATCAGCAAATAATATTTGATCCTCAAAATCAACCCAGTACAGACAGACATACATATGTATGTTATTCTTCCAAGAAATAGATTTGGAAATTTTATTTTTCAATTTATCTTTAAACAAACAATTAAGTATATTTTTATTGCATCAAATTCAAGGTTGGTTCAATGATATTGACTCCAGCTGGAGTTATAGAAACAATATGCAGTGAGTGACAATAAAATGGAAACTATATTTCGTTATTATAGTTTTCAAAAACATGAAGGTTGTTTTTTATAGAGGCAGAGAACTTTAAATTGAAATAAAACAGAGACAAGCGATAATATCCATTCAATTAGTATTATTAATTAGATAATTTGGAGGCGACTAGCGCGTACATGGCGTGACTTGGAGGTCCAATTTTCTCACACCCTTCACAGTAATATTTAGGCTATATTTTGGAAATAACGCGTCAAATATTGGTTACCCATAAAGCGCACCAAACAGTGAGTTTTCCTGGATGTAATGGTGTTTCGCCAATAGCTTGTGGATTATCATCCCTGCAAATGCGGCAATTCCGTCTACTGAAAGCCATTTAACCAAAAGTGTGCTTTATAAATGAGCAAAATTTTCAAATGAAATTGTGGGTCAATAGGGATATATCGGCCCATTCATCAAATGTACGGAGCGAACGATGATTGTGAGACTTCAATTCGTATACGATTTGAGTCTTGTAATTTTCCATAAAGTGAATGAAGTACGATGACGAATTGACACATTTGGATCATCATCAATATCAATCTCTGGTTCTGAGCGTATTGTACTGCATCTCTGAAGAAAGTTATTGCGAAAACCATCCATAGTTTCTCGAATTAATCGCTCTGATGGACGATTATGAGCACCAACATTTTGAAATGAAATTATGGGTCATTAGCGTTGTTTCCTTCTGCTTATTCACCAAATGTAAGGCGCGAACGATGATAGTGAGACTTCAATTCTTGTACAAGTTGAGTCTTGTAAGCACGAAAACCAAGATCATTTCGCTAAATTTTCCATAAAGTGGATGAAGTACGATGACGAATTGACATATTTGCATCAACATCAATCGCGCATTATACGACATCTCTCGGGAAAGCTATTGCGAAAAGGATTCATAGTTTCTCGAATTAATCGCTCTGATAGACGATTATGAGAACAATAAAATACACGTAATGAGCGTTGAGTTTGTCGAAATGAACCATGATTTTCCAAATAAATTTGCAAACGTTGTTTTCTCAAAACAACCAAGAAATGTGATTATAATTCTTAGCATTGGTAAAACAATGGAAACTTTAAAACTTTAACCAACTTAAGACTAAAACAAAATTAATATGTGAGAAAACAATATAAAATGCACAATGTTTTTTGACAATAAATAAAAACCAACAAGTAAGAGTGCTATATTCGGCTGTGCCGAATCTTATATACCCTTCACCAAATTATACTTCAAAATAAAAATTTTAAATATTTTTAGGTAAACAAAATTTATTATTTTTCCAAAGTTGTTTTTTTAAATTTTTTGGAAAAAAAATTTCTAATTGATATTTTAAATTTTTTTTTTTAAATTTTAAATTATTGTTTTTTAATTTTTTTTTTTTTTTTTTTAAATTTAAATTTTTTTTTTTGTTTTTTCAAAATTTCGGGTTCAAAATTTTGTTTTCAGATTTTGACCCATTGTAGGTCCAACTTACTATGGTCTTATATACGTCGTTGCAAATGTCTTGGAAATATCTATCATTAGATATCCATATTGTCTATGTTAATGTCTTAGTAATCCAGATATAGGTCAAAAATAGGTCAAAAATCGTGGTTGTCCTGGTTTTTTCCTCATACCTCAGCCATTTGTGGACCGATTTTACTGATTTTAAATAGCAAACTTCTCGAAAGCATGTCTGATAGAATTATTGAAGATTTGGATCCCGAAGATATCTGGGGTCTTCAGAAAATTGATTTCAACAGACAGACAGACGGACATGGCTTAATCGACTCCGCTATCTATAAGGATCCAGAATATATATACTTTATAGGGTCGGAAATGAAAAATGTGGAAATTACAAACGGAATGACAAACTTATATATACCCTTCTCACGAAGGTAAAGGGTATAAAAATGCTGGATGGAAGCAAATATTAGCAGCTTCAAAGATCATAAACTAATTTCGTGAGACAGATAGTGTAAAAACTCAGCACATGATAGGAAGATCTCGTAAAACTTCTCCAAGACAAGACAAGAACATTCTCAAAAAAGAATTCCCGGCAGATTATCAATAATATAAAACTGGAAATTAGTTCTCGAACTGTTAGCAGCAGATCAAATCAAAGGGGCTTGGTTGATATCGCCCCTCGAAAAAGTCTCTTTCTTTAAAAAGCAGTGATGGAAGAACATTTGAAAGACGACACTGGAACCCAAGTGCACAGTAAAACTTATGGTGTGGGGCTGTTTTTCAGGGCATGTTATGGGTTCAATTCTCAAAATAAAATATATTATGACTGTAATGGAAATTCCATTTCCAGGAAATTATGGAATACATATTAATTTTTAACAGAATTTTTAACAAGGAATTTTTTTATATTACACTTAGGGTTTTTATCTCGGGAATTCCCGGTACAAATATCTTGGGAATTTTGCCAATTTTTCACAACCCGATTCCCGGGATTTTTAGTTGGGAATCCCGGGAATTAAAAATTGACGAAAATACATAGAAAACAAGTTAAAACTTTTTTTTTCACCAAAAAACAGTAAAAAGTTTTTTACAGTTTTTTGCTTATATCTTGGCAAAAATAGACCGCTTATTATTATTATTATTATTATTATTTATTTCGGGTTTTTCGTATGAAAATTTAAAAAGTGAATTCATTATTTATAGAAATTATTTGTTATTGAATCATTCTAATTTCTTCTTCAAATCCATATCTAGTACAAAAAGGCTTAAGAGAATTTTTTCAATTAATTTTGTAAATGATTTGATTTAACAAAAATTTAATCATTCAAAGTTGGAATAAATTCTGTTAATTATTTAATTAATTACTGATTAAGATTAATTACTGATTAGTGAATTAAGCTCAAATTTTATTAATTAATTCGAAGCTCTGATATTTAATAATTATAACACTAAGTTTTTATATGAAATTTGGCTATAATATTCCTACAGTATTTACAGTATCATTATATATTTCGGTAATAGCCGAGTACCAGGGAATGTAGAAAAAAATTTTCCGATTCCCGGGAATCAAAAAAGGTCGGGAAATTAAAAACCCTAATTACACTGTATGTAAGTTTTAGAGTCATGGAAATATAACAATATACGGACACCAGTATGTGATGAAAGACCAAAAATAAAGACCCGTGTCTCCCAGTTTTGCCCAAAGTCATGCATTTGTTTTATGGGCCACCAAAGATTTGGGGCCTCGGTGTCATTTTTGCTAAAAAGTGATCATATCTTGCAAACAGTTCGGAATTTTGATTTAATCTCTGAGGCAAAGTGGTAGCCCTTGTCATAAAGAACACCACTACGTGATAAAAGACCATAAAAAAATACCCCTGTCTCCCAGTTTTGTCCAAACTCATGCACATTTTTATGGGCCCCAAAAGATTTGTCCTTTTTGCAAAAAAAGTGATAATTTCCCCAGGCTCATATCTTGCAAACCGTTCGGAATTTTGATTTACTCTCTGAGGCAAGGTTGTAGCTCTTGTCATAAGGAAGAAAAATTGTGAACACTTAAAATCAAAAAACTTCGTCTTCAAGATAAAAATCACAAAAAATTCGAAATCGATTTTTTTAAAAGTTTTTTGCGATTTTGATCTTGAAGATGAAAGTTTTTGCATTTTGTATGTTCACAATTCTTTATGACAAGAGCTACAACTTTGCCTCAGAGAGTAAATCAAAATTCCGAACGGTTTGCAAGATATGAGCCTGAGAAAATGATAATTTTTTTGCAAAAATGACACCAAGATCCCAAATCTTTGGGGGCCCATAAAAAAGTGCATTACTTTGGCCAAAACTGGGAGACACGGCTCTTTTTTTTTGTCCGTTATCACAAAGTGGTTCCTTATATGGTTATTTTTTTCGTGTTGCACTGTGTTAGCAACTTGGTTTGTTTCAATATGATATCAAAACATATTTTATGAAAAAATTTCCCAAAAATAAATAAAAAACTTGTAACGTGCAGTTACAAAAGTCAATACATCAACATAATATAATTAATACTAATACAATATGTATTAGTATATTATTATCAATAATTCCTAAACAGTTTATATGAATTCTAATTTGTTGTCAATAATTACCAAACAGTATATGTGAATTCTAATATAAGACATCTAAGAAAACAGGAACAAGGGAAGCTAGAATTGAAGTTCCGATCTACTTATACTTTGCGCCCGGGTAACAAAGCATAATTAGACGAGATCTAAATTCTTACTTCGTATTAATACCGTAGTTAAAATCCGTAGTTAGCCGATCGAGAGCCGAAGCATTTATCTCGTCGGATCGTATTCATTATCTAGTCATAGCCAATAAGTTGTAGTTAGCCGATGAGAGCTGAAGAATTTATCTCCTCGGATTGCATCCATAAGCTGTATTTACAATTAATTGGTCGTTAGCCGACCTAGAGCCGAAGCATTTATCTCGTCGGATTGTACTCATTAACTAGTATAGTCAATAAGTTGTAGTTAGCCGACGAGAGCTGAAGAATTTGTCTCCTCGGATTACATCCATAGACAGTATTCACAAATACTTAGTCATTATCCGACCGAGAGCCGAAGTATTTATCTCGTCGGATTCTCTATTAGAAGTTTCACCCATTAACAAACATATTCCAAAGATCCAAGACAGCTCTGTGGTAAAGATTTCAAAGGAAGCAGACCTTTGAAGAACCTGGACAGACTAAGCATACCCCGGCTGGAAACAAAAACTGCATCACAAACTAAGGGTTCGAATTTCAAAAAGTACCAAATTTTTATTTAGTATTTTTGAGATGTAAGAATACGATTTAAAATTTATTTCTATTGTTTTATCCTGTACAAGGTGGCGCAAAAGTAATCCTCCTATCAGAAAATTATATAAATTTTGTAATTGACCCCTAATGTCAGTTCTGTTTTGACATTTGTGTAGTAAACACATGCGAAATACACTGCTCCAGAACGCGGAATATTGCTGACTATTTATTTGACCAATAAGGATGATGATTTTTCATCAAAAATAATCATGAGTGATGAGGCCCATTTCCATCTTAGCGGGTACGTAAATGAGCAAAATTTACGCTTTTGGGGCACTGAAAATCTGCGTGTAACCCACGAAGAGCCATTACACCCGCTCAAAGTCACTGTATGGTGTGCTGTTTTCGCTGGAGGAGTCATCGGACCTTTTTCTTCGAAGACGTCGCGGGCTAAACGGTTACTGTGAATGGTGAGCGCTACAGAGCAATGATCAACGAATTCAAGAAGAATCAAAGTTTTTCATTTTTTTTTAATTACAGCCAAAAAACATCGGAAGTTTACTTTTGCGCCACCTTGTATATAGCTTTTACCCGTTGCCTGCCCCAAAAATGTTATCTTAGAATGAATATAATTTTTATTTTAGTTGGGAACTTTTTTTTGGAGGCCACCCTAATTATAAATACTTTCCTTTTCTCTCATTTTCACAACCTTGAAATTTGTTTATATTTTTAGCCCAATATTTATGAATTTGTTTATTCTCAATGACTGTTTAGCGTAAAGGCTTGTCGAAAGTGATAAAAATTGTATAAATATTTATAACCCAATCAATAAACAATGCATTGTTTTCAATGTTATAATAACCAACTTCTATCAAAGTACAGTTTTTGTAAGAGCGCCCTTTGCCAACAACATTTTACACAATTGTCTTATCAAAAATAGACACAGCACAAAAAAAAAACATAAATAAATAACATAAAATTGTCAACAAAACTAATATAGTGTGTTGCAATACTAATAATTGTAGTTGTTAACAAAACAAAACAAAAAACCTAACTAACATTTAAACGCTGGCTGTTTATTCTCTAACAGACTTCTTATCAATTTAACTGAAAATCTATCAACACCAACTATAGCCTGAAAATGTGTTCAATAAAATTCAATCCATAAAGTATGCTTTATTATTTATTCTGCTTTTTATCATATTTTCTTTAACAAATGCCAGTAATATGCAGACATTTTTTGCAAAAACAATTATAAACTGAAATAGGGCGTATGAATATGGTTCATTTTCCAAGTCGTTGGGCATAATACTCATACGTCAGTGGTTCATTTGTCTGCCTTGGTCTGTACATGTGTTTGGATGCGTATGATTGATTTTTCTCCCCTCGAATGAATGAATGAATGGATGTTTGTGCATGATTTTCATATTCATACATATTTGGTGGTTGTTCTTTGTTGTAATAATTCTCTGTACGAATGTTAGTTATTATTGTGTGTTTGGGTGATGTCATGCACACATAAATTTGTATTGAATTTTTTGCTGGGTTCTTATAAGTGGGGATATAGCTCAGTGGTAGAGCATTCGACTGCAGATCGAGAGGTCCCCGGTTCAAACCCGGGTGTCCCCTTTGAAAGTTTTTTTTTTTATTTTTTTATTTAATTTTCTATATTAAATGAGTTTATTAGAAAATCCATAACAGTCTCATACACATTGAAAATTTCCATTTGACATGATATGAAATATGTTTATACTTTCTACCCAACATGTTTAATAAATACAAGCAACTATTTCAGATCTAGTTCAGTTCTAGTTCAGTTCTAGTTCAGTTCTAGTTCAGTTCTAGTTCAGTTCTAGTTCAGTTCTAGTTCAGTTCTAGTTCAGTTCTAGTTCAGTTCTAGTTCAGTTCTAGTTCAGTTCTAGTTCAGTTCTAGTTCAGTTCTAGTTCAGTTCTAGTTCAGTTCTAGTTCAGTTCTAGTTCAGTTCTAGTTCAGTTCTAGTTCAGTTCTAGTTCAGTTCTAGTTCAGTTCTAGTTCAGTTCTAGTTCAGTTCTAGTTCAGTTCTAGTTCAGTTCTAGTTCAGTTCTAGTTCAGTTCTAGTTCAGTTCTAGTTCAGTTCTAGTTCAGTTCTAGTTCAGTTCTAGTTCAGTTCTAGTTCAGTTCTAGTTCAGTTCTAGTTCAGTTCTAGTTCAGTTCTAGTTCAGTTCTAGTTCAGTTCTAGTTCAGTTCTAGTTCAGTTCTAGTTCAGTTCTAGTTCAGTTCTAGTTCAGTTCTAGTTCAGTTCTAGTTCAGTTCTAGTTCAGTTCTAGTTCAGTTCTAGTTCAGTTCTAGTTCAGTTCTAGTTCAGTTCTAGTTCAGTTCTAGTTCAGTTCTAGTTCAGTTCTAGTTCAGTTCTAGTTCAGTTCTAGTTCAGTTCTAGTT